>NC_065578.1:11662696-11862696 GCF_024542745.1 Macaca thibetana thibetana
TTTCTGAAAGGATAAATAGCAGCCATTTCAGCAATGTCCCTCCGTCCATTTGTCCTGGTCCAGAAGTATTCATGAGGAGCCATGCGTTAGAAGAGAGTGCTTGGGCTGGGCGTGGTGGCTCACACCTGTAATCCTGCACTTTGGGAGGCCAAGGTGGGAGGATCACTTGAGCCCAGGAGTTTGAGACCAGCCCGGGCACCATATTGCTGGGTAGGGTGGTGTGCACCTCTGGTCCTTGCTACTTGGGAAGCTGAGGTGGGAAGACTGCTGGAGCCTGGAAGGTTGAGGCTGCAGTGAGCTGTGATTGTGCCCCTGCACTCCAGCATGGTCAACAGTGAGACCCTGTCAAACAGAGAGAGAACGCTTGATCTGGAAAACAACAGGCCAGAGTCCCAGCCTCCTTACTTATTAGCTTTGGGCCCTGGGTCAAGTCAAGACATCTATGTAAGACTCAGTTTTAGTTTTTTCATCTATAAATTGGGGATAAATTTATTTCTGTTTATTCTGCTTCTCAGGAGTTTGAAGCCCAACCAGAGTTATTTTAATGTGGAAGCTATAAAGAACTATAAAAATGCTGGGTGATATTATTTGAAAGTCCTATTAAAGGAGCACAGAGATCCTTGCAGGTGGAGAAATGTTTCAGTGCCAGTTTGTTCTGATGACACTGTATCTCTTAGGAACATACTGGCTCTAACACTATCACCGAGGGATAAATCACCCTGGTTTCTTGGAAGTGAGTTATAACCATCTCCAACCATCCCAGTTGATTGAACAGGATCCAGGGGTGTTACTCAGGGTTTTTCCCCACTGTTTAGACAACAGGGACTAACAAATGATTTGAAGGGATTAGAAGTGAGATTCTGACCGAGGGTTGACCTGAGCCCAGGGACCAAGCCAGGAATAGAACCCAAGAGTCCAAGAGTTCTGCCTCTGAGCCTGCAATTGGAATGAGACTTTCTGCTTCCTTTGTAATATTTCATCCAAGTAAAGGCTTAGATCTTAGCATCTATGTTTTAAAAGACCCAAATTTTAAGCAGATGATAGGAAAGTAAGCCATAAAACTGTGAACAAGTACTCCTTCCAGTAATCCATCTGAAAAGTGGCCTTACAGGAAACATTGGCTCCTTTTTTGTGTTTATTTGAACATGATTTTATTTATAGGGAACCCCCCTCCTTATGTTCTTTCAGATTAAAATACTTCCAAGTTCTCCTTGTTGCAGTGCGCTGGCATTCCAAACGACAGCCACCTAACTTTCCTCTGAAATTTCCAGGCAACCCAATAGTTCTCAGGAAGGCAGGTGGGGGTGGGGAGAGAAGAGGGCGGAGGACTGCAGAGCCTTTGGCCTCAACATGAGTGTTGTGGACCAATATCCCCCACTGCATTTGTTCACTGTACAAGTATGTGTGGTTTGGAACTGAAACAGGAAACCTTTTCCAAGGCAACGTTCTGCTGGCTCAGGTTGCATCTTCTGGCCTACGTGTATTGGGCCACATTTGTCTGTTCCCAAGTAAAGTTTATGAAAATGGCACAGATGCAGGCACACTTGAGGTGCCACTGAAGCTATGTGAAGAGCCTGCTACCCTTCAAACAGACCAGGCCCAAGCAAGGTGCCAAGCCACGTGAGAGTGCCCAGTCCACTGTGTAAATGTGACGGCCTCTGATGGTAGTGTTTGAAAAGATACTTAGTAGAAAGTTGCAGAGACCCAGGAGCAGCCGTTTCACAAAAGAAGGCAAAAATACCTTTGAGAAGAAAGGAATGTCTGCCTCTCACTATGTGTTGGCTTGTTTGTTTCTCCAGATACCATCTGTTGCAGACTATGGGGTGCATGACATTTTAGGGAAGTAGCAGATGAAGATTTATGAAGCTGGGCCCTGAGGTTTCCTCTAAAATATTTCTTCACCTTTTAAGTCAAGACCCAAAAGTGGGGAGAGAAGTAGGAGTTGGCAGAACTTGAAATATTTAAACTAATTTAGCAAAGCTCAGGAGTGTTGGAGCTTATCTTGTTATTTAAGTTAGATAAGGAGGAAGGGGAATTTGAAGGATAATGATAGATCAGTGTTGAAGAATATAGCCATCAGGACTGATAATGTTCTGGAATCCCAGGACCCTCAGATTGTGCATGTATATGTAAATTCCATTTGCTCTGAGAGCTTTTGAAAAAGAAACTTTTTGGTTGATTTCACAGAAAAGATTTATGGTGGGCATACTTGACTTTTTCAGTAAAAACAGTCCCAACACACCACCCAAAATCTGTTAAGACACTTCTGGTGAATGACCTCTTAGACGTGAAATGGAAATGGGTTTTCTTAAGGAAAGGCCCCTTTCGTTAACAGTGTTTGCACCTTACTCCTGATTCTCCAGGATAAAAGGACTAAGACTCTCTTGGGTCACCAGAGCCTGAATGCAGTCAGGTTGGACAGGTCAGCAAAAAGTCTGCAAAGAGAACTTAGGAAATGCTTCCGTTAACTTTTTCATACTAGTTGGGTAATACTGCTTTTAATTACTCTGCTCTGAAAGCAGCTATTTCTTATACTTGGTATTACACATAGCACATCAAGCAGAATTGGCTTGAATTGAGCCTTTAGGGAACTTCCAAAGGTAAAAATTGAGTAAAGATTCAAATGTTTATTAGGATATACCAGCGTTCATCTTTTTTCCCCACTAATATTCCATTCAAGGCAGGAGAGTAGGCTGATATCCTATGTATCTAGAAGTGGATCAAGTTCAATATTTCTGTCAGAGTTCCTGTTCCTTAAAACTATAAATGGGTTTTATATTTTATTCCATGTTTGGCTTCATAAGAAAATATTTTTAATTGTTACCCAGTAAAAGTAACATTTCAGAAAGATCTGATACGTTATCCTGTGGCTCCTGCCTCATACTCATCTAGGAAGTTCCAGCAGGCTCCTTCCAGATGAGGCCTGTATGCTGTGGTGGCATCCATATACAGGCATGTATATGGTAAGGGTGAAAAGCTGGAACTTATACCTGTTTGACCCTAAGGCTCTGTTCTAATCTTTGGACATATCTGTCTTTTGGCTTGGTAACCATCTGCTGCTTGGGACAGCCACTGTGTTAGTTAACATGTCAGTTTCATCATGAAAAATGAATTACATTTCAGTGAAACTGAAAAATTATTGCTATATCCAGCTGAAGGGAAGGGACTGTCAAATCTCTCCTCTGTTGTCCAAACATGGTACAGTAGATATAGTGACAGTCCCTTTATCTTCTACTCACCCTTGCGTATATGTTTGTGAGGTGACAGCCATATATTCTCACTTCCTGATCTTGCCAAACCAGGTCTTTCCAGAGAATGCTTGAAGGTAGATGGGTCATTTACATGAGCAACCCCAGAAGAACGCTAAGGTCTATGTTGATGACATTGGATGTCTCACTTGGCTCTGAAATTAAGCTGATGAAATCATAGAATCAGATATTTTATTTTTTTCGAGACAGAGTCGTGCTCTGTCGCCCAGGCTGGAGTGCAGCGGCACAATCTCGGCTCACTGCATCCTCCACCTCCCGGGTTCAAGCAGTTCTCCTGCCTCAGCCTCCAGAGTAGCTGGGATGGCAGGCGCACACCACCTCGCCCAGCTAATTCTTATATTTTCAGTGGAGTTGGGGTTTCACCATGTTGGCCAGGCTGGTCTTGAACTCTTGACCTCATGATCTGCTGACCTTGACCTTTCAAAGTGTTGGGATTACAGGCATGAGCCAACACGCCTAGCCAGGATCAGATATTTTAAAGAAGCATCTTAACAGTCCTTCTTGCCTTATAAGTTAAAATTCCTCTCACAGGAACATAAGCAGAGAAATCTTATTTTCTGAGACAGGCTTCTTCCCTCTCGCTGAACTCTAAATACTGTATTCCCCTTTCACTCAAAGGCCCCAGACGATGCCATTCTCATTATAACATAACTTATGGAAAGCTCAGATCTATTGTTGGAAAAAATGCAAAGTGTGTGTGTTCATGCACACACGTGTTTGAGAAAAGCCTTTCCATTTCTGAAATCCCAAGAGTCATTTTTATGCAAGATTATCTGTTAGGAGAAAACCCACTTTTTTGGTCATGGTACATTATAATCATTTCTAGAAAGGAGAGCATCTAATTTTTGCCATTTTTGGCATGCAGAGATGACTGACTTCATAGAAACCACACAATCCTGCCTCCAAAAGTTAAAAAAAAAAAAAAAAATCTACTGAATTTACATCTGAATCAACATCTCTTCAAAGTCCAGTCCTTGCATCTCAACCAGCAGGTCCTTGTGCAAAGAAAATGAATGGGAAGTGTGATTTGGGGTTATTCCATTTACTTTCTGATTTGAGGTTATTCCATTTAAAAATTAAATAATGTAGCCATTATACATCTGTAGTCCCTTCTGTGTTCAGTGAATTTGTTTTTAAAACTCTAAGGTGACACCTAATATTACATACATAAGATAGACATTTGAGATTTTTGGCTTGAACTTCAAGAAAAAATAAAACAGTGTCTATATTTCTTTTTGAGAAAAAATTTGTATTTTGTGCATTAGAGAAAGTTGAAGAGCCATTTGTTATTTGTGGAACTCCTCAGTAAAGGCGTTGGATTTACTTATTTTTAGGTTTTCATGACTATCCCATGTCTCTCATGGTTTTCCCTTACAGAATCATCCACCTTTGCCCAAGATAAAATTGAAATCTTTAACAGGAGGACCCAGGTTTGAGTTCAACTCGCCTGCTCCCAGAGAGCTTTAGACTGGAAGATAATTCCGAGATACACAGAGGACATTTGGACTAGCAGGGACTTAAAGACTCACTGTTGTATTACAGATAATGGCTCGGAAGTATTGAGGGAAGGAAAGATAGGTTTGGGTGTTATAATTCATCCATGGTTTTCTTGCCCCGATATATTTATCTGATAGTCTTTTGCCAGACTCCTTCTCAAAGACATTTTCTTGCTAAATTTCTCACTAACTTGTCAAATGGAGGAAAAATAAGATTGAATTAATAAAACGTTCTTATCACAATATACTCTAAAAGAAGCTGGCTGCGGTGGCTCACGCCTGTAATCCCAACACTTTGGGAGGTTAGGGCAGGTAGATCATTTGAGCTCACAAGCTCGAGACCAGCCTGGGCAACATAGTGAAACCCTGTCTCTACAAAAATATACAAAAATTAGCCGGGTGTGGTGGCACACACACACTCTGGAGTGGTCCCAGCTACTCCAGAGGCTGAGGCAAGAAAATCGCTTGAGCCCAGGAGGTCGAGGCTGGAGTGAGCTGAGATTGCGCCACTGCACTCCAGCCTGGGTGATGGGAGTGAAACCCTGTCTCAAAAAAAAAAAAAAAACTTTTGTTATATTGGGCTTATATAATTCAAATTAATAATGTTACTTATCTATATCCTTAGTGGATTTACTTAAATACATTGAGGAAACCACTTTCTGATTAGCAGAGAGAGTTTGTACATATGGGTTCCTTTAGAACAGAGGGTCTCAAAATATGGTCTAGGGACCCCCTGGGGAACCCCAGATCCATAACCTAAAACCTATTTGTATATATTCATATACTTATATATGAATTTATAGATTTATAAATTTAAATTTATATTTATAGATTTAAATTTAAATTTATAGATTTAAAAATTTATAACAATTTTTATAATAGTATTCTCTAAGGAGTATACAGTGGAGTTTTCCAGAAGCTACACAATGTGTGATATTGTAATAGATTGACTGTAGAAGCAGATAGGAGAATACAGCTGTTTTCCAGTTAGCAAGACTGAGATTTATAAAAAGATTTATAAAAATGTGCAGGTGCCACTCTCCTCACTTTCTGTGACTCTGCATCCATGCCACCAGCCAACAAATGTACCTGGTTAATTTTTTTGACAAGCTGCTTTATTTGAAAATACGGTGATTGATAATCCATCATCTTGCTGATAAATGATGGGCTAATTCGGACTAAACCATAGGAACTGCTGTAATGCAATGCTTCCCTTTGGCTTCCTGCCAACAGCTGTCAGCCCTCCTGGTTTGCTCCTGACTTTTACTGGGATTCTGGAAGTAACAATTGGAAAGATTTTATCACATACCAGAAAGACCTCTTACAATAATTTACCTAATTTAGTCCTTCACCGTAACCTACCATCCCAATAAATTTTAATTTCGGCAGGATAGTAAGTGTAGAGTAGATTACTTCAAAGTGCAGGATCTTGTCCAAAGGCTGCTTGGTTGTATTTGCACTGCCCTGACTCTTGCAGGTACTCGAGAAGGTGTATCTGTTTCAGAATTCACTTGCCAAAACCTCAACTTTCTCCTGTAGCAAAGTTGGTGGAGTAGGATAAACCCACAATATTTGGATAAGCTCCTTTGAACTCCTTGTAGAAAGCAGTTTTTATGAGGCAGTTGTTCTGTGTTAACACCAGAGACAACTCCTAGCAGATTTCCCCAAACATACTTCAAACATCGATAATGGCAGGGGTGACCCAAACTGTATCATAAAATCCCAGGGACTGCAGGAGACTTCAAAGGCGAGACAGAGCAAAACCTCACCTCTCGTTATGAAGAGTATGGGTCACAGGAATCCTGGCTACAATCCATGGTAATCTTGCGGAGTAATGCCAGGATGGACAGAGGCCAGGGCTCATCGGTTCCCTGGACTTTACGGATTGACTCCAGCAGCACAGTTAGAGTGGTAATAACTGGCACCTGCCCACCTCCTGAGGCGTTAGAGGCCAAATTACCATATGTGAAGTGCTTTTCTATCCTTTAGTGAGACGATGCAAATCTTCAAGTGTGTTTCTATTTTTGTTTGAACTATTGAGGGTCCACTTTATTCAGTTAAGCCAATTCTGACCTTGTGATATTCAGATCTATCACTTAATGCGTTTAGGCAAATTGACAGTAGAAATGTATTAATTCAGTCTTGAACTCCTGCTATATTTCAGGCATTTAATAGGTATTAAGTACTAGGAATATTTAAATAATTGAGGACAAACTGCTCTGAATAATCACCAAGCTGTTTGATTTGTGTGTTAATATTCTTAAGTCACTCTTACATGGTCATTAAAGCAAGTTTCCCTATAGTTTTCTTGAAGAACTCATTTTTTAGTGATTTGACTTACTGTTTATTCTTGAAAACAACAAAATTGCATTTGTGTATATGGTGTGTGTTGGGGGAGGTAATTACAGGCACTTTTTCCCTCATTACCGGGTCCGTCACAGCTCCTTGAAAACAATTGTTATAGTTTTACTAATTGTTTATAAAATTAGCTAATGATCCTTTGATTTTTTAGTTTTTTTATACCTTAGATGTATTTAACAAATATTTAGTATCTTCTGTGCAATTAATAAGAACAGTGTTGGCCAGGCTTGGTGGCTCACGCCTGTAATCCCAGGACTTTGGGAGGCTGAGGTGGGCAGATCACCTGAGGCCAGAGTTCAAGACTAGCCTGGCCAACATGATGAAACCCTGTCTCTACTAAAAATACAGAAATTAACTGGGCATGGTGGCACATACCCCTAGTCCCAGCTACTCAGGAGGCTGAGACATGAGAATCACTTGAACCTAGGAGGCAGAGATTGCAGTGAGCTGAAATTGTGCCACTGCACTCCAGCCTGGGTAACAGAGTAACACTCTGTCTCAAAAAAAAGAACAACAGTGTTTAAAAACCTATTATTTTTACCTGAATTATTTTGCTATGACAAATTTATCTTTCAAATTAGATTTTATCAAAGTAGATATGTATTCACTTTTTTAAGTTGAAGTCTTTCTAAATGTCTAAAACCAAAAAACAGGCCAGGCACGGTGGCTCAAGCCTGTAATCCCAGCACTTTGGGAGGCCGAGACGGGCGGATCACGAGGTCAGGAGATCGAGACCATCCTGGCTAACACGGTGAAACCCCATCTCTACTAAAAAATACAAAAAACTAGCCAGGCGAGGTATCGGGCGCCTGTAGTCCCAGCTACTCGGGAGGCTGAGGCAGGAGAATGGCGTAAATCCAGGAGGCAGAGCTTGCAGTGAGCTGAGATCCGGCCACTGCACTCCAGCCTGGGCGACAGAGCCAGACTCCGTCTCAAAATAAGTAAATAAATAAATAAAACCAAAAAACAGTAATCTCCTGCCTTTCCCTGATTCCTGCTCCCTCAGAGGCAACCACTTTCAACACTCTGGGCTGTTTCTTCAGTGTGGAGGTATTTACCTTTATATTTCATAAATAAGTCAACTAACTGCTGTTTCTTGACATCATTTGACTTCATGTTGTTATACATACACATTCCCTTTCCCCATTTTTCAGTATGATTATATGATCCTTTTTGAATAACTTAGTATTCCATTTTTACATTATTATGACTGTGTAAATAGTATTCCCAGTGAAGCTCCCCACCCAGGTCACTTTGATGATGTTTCCTTCTTAAATGTTGTGCTTTGTTTTTTTCTCCCTGGAGTTAGTAACTGCTCTTTCAGTAATATTGTCTGCTTCATTTTCTCTTTGCACATTCCTGATTTATTCTCAAATGCTTATTTAGTTTCCACATTTTTTTTTAACCCTGGGCTTAGTAACTCGTTTTTCTGTAAAAAAAAATCTGCCTTCCTATTGCCAATTTATGCACAAACACGTTTCTGTATGTGTACAAATGCATTGAGTAATTTATTGTTTTCTAATTAAATTCTCCCTCTCGATGTCCTCTGCTCCCATCTGACTGGTGGTTGTCTTAACTATTTTTGTCTCTAAGCTATTTTTCTATAGTAGTACTATAGCAGTACTATTCTGAGTTTCTTTCTTCCATTTATTTGTTTTGGTCTTTTTCTTTCATGAGTAGAGACAGTCCCCAGATGTCTGGTGATTCTTGACTATCTGTTCTACTCCTCTTTAAAGATGAGGCACTAAAAAGCCAATTGGGAGCTCTTGGTTTGAGGCTGAGGGGGCCTTACTGTGGAATAATCAAGTGGGGACCTGCTGACTCTGGGCTTCTGTTGAGAGGAGCAAAACTGAATGGGGATGAGAGAGGGGACCTGCAGCTCTAACTGCTTCCCATGCAGCCTTTTAACCAATCTTCCTGTTTGCACCTCACTCCAGGCCTACCTGTTTCTCCTTTATGCCCCAGGCCTTCAGAGCTACTTGCTGCCTCCATCTTTCTGAAATGCAGCGGACACCACCATCCTAATTAGCTTTCTGCTTTGTGGCTTCCACTCCCTCAGGCTTACATTTCAGCACCATGTGTCCATCTGCTTTTCAGCTTCTAAAATATTGTTGACACCTTCTCTTTATCCTTTTGGATTCGTGCCATTTGTATCCCTTTGCTTTCCCTTTAGAGGGGTCTCTGGACTAGGTCTGTCATGTTTAATCAGAAGTCCTATAATTTAGACTTTTCACTAATTTGTGTTTCCTTTCTTGGTGTTCTTTCCCCTTTGTCTCCAACTAGTGGCTCTGAATTAGTGTGGTTTTATGAAACCCATATCCATTCAGCCATGGTTCTATGTATTATCTCATTTACTCTATGTATTATCTTATTTGCACAGCATCTGCTCACGCAGTCTGTGGCTCTTCTTTCCCTGAAAGATTGAGAATACATCTGGTGAGAAGCCGTTGCCAGTCACAGCCCCTGCTTTGAGTCTGGTATTGGTCTTTAATCTCTCATTCTGTGTGTTGTAAAGGAACAGGTTGTGGAAGGCTCTTGTCAGATCCCAGGAACATGAAAGAAATAGTACACCCTACGGTAGTAACATGGCCCTGTCACCACCCCTCATTGAACCATAAAAGCTATTCAGAGGGGCCAGCAGCTGGGGAGCGACTGTACTTAGATCCTGGGTGCTGATGGGTGTTTTGTAGTTTCTAAGGGAAGTTGCTGAAAGTTTTCTTATCTTGACACTCCAAGGGCAAGAGGTCTTTCTTCAAAGAGAAGCGCTTGTTTCAGAAAAAGATGTGGAAAGGACATAAAATCACAGGTTCTTCCCCAGTTCTGAAAAAGAAATAGGAAGGGGCAACGTGGCAGTCAGCGTGAAAAGAAACCACGCATTTGCAGGAAGCAAGAAGGGGCTCTACGGCACTGTTTGCTTCCCGCATCTGCAGTGCGAGGGTAAACAGGCCTGCTGGGGAGTCGGATGGCCCTGGGTTTGAGTCATTGGGCCGCTGCTTGGCTGTGACCTGGAACAAGTTTTTCCCCTCTTAATCTCTCTGAGATGAGATTCCTTTGAGTCACATGCCTACCTCGGTGGGTGGTTACATGGATTAAATTATATCATGTATATAAAGCACTCAGCCTGGCATGTGGCATGCAGGTAGGGTTCAAGAAATGGTGTTGGTGTGAATATTCTCCCCTGAATTTGGAATGTTGTGTGAAGGTGAAACCGGGATTGTGTCTTAAATTCAACCCTGTCCCCGAATTCTTGCTGACCACCTGCTAGATTGCGAGGACTAGGAGTTCATGTGCTTGGCTGGGCTTTTGTCCTTCCCATTCTCTTTCTTCACACAAAATGAACAGTTAAACTCAGTGCTCCAAACCTGGTTGAGTTGCTGGGTGGAGGGACTCTCCTGGGCTCTGAGCCTTTATGTGTGGGAACCACACTGGAAAAGGTGTGCAGAGGCCATGAACTTGCTCTGAACCCACTTGTGAAGAGCAGGTGACCCCAAACTATTGTTAGTGTCTGCTGTAAATGATATGCCTCTGGGTTCGAGCAGAGTTCAGCCAAAAGCCCCACATGACATGGAAATCTGTCCTGGAGCCAGGTTTGTCGGGTAAAAGTTATGTAGCGAATGTCTCCAAACATTGGCATCTGTTGTCTGCCGAGACTAGGACAACCGAGAATGATGGCGTGCTTGAGGAAATTAGGATGGGGCATGCGACCCTGTAACAGCTGATAAACTGTTTCAGGCCACCGTGGCTCATCCAGCTCTTTTGATAAACAGCTTTAAAAGCATTACGTGGTTTGGAAAGCATTCTTCAAAAATGGTTATATTTTCCAGACGCATGACAGTTCCCTGTTCAGTATTATTCAAGGGGTTTAAATTGTCGAATCAGATTCCTTTTCAGTGGGGCTCTTGAAGCTGTCGAGGGCTGATCCGTCCGTCTCTCTGGCTCCCGCCAGGACAATCTCAAAACAGTATTATTATGTAGGTCGGGGTCCCCTAGGTCTGTAAAAAAAAAAAAGTTCAGGGCTAAGTGTTTAAGAGGAAAAACGATTTCTTTCGTTTCTAGCTAAGTGTGATGGGCCCTTTCAAACACTGCTTTCATCATGCACCTCTTATTTCACGATTTCTGCATAATGAAAATACAAGATCGATAACTGTGGATTATCGTAATGCCTTGAGCTTTTGAAAATCAACATTCTCTAGATTATAAATGTTCCCTTTGTAACTCATTTCAAACTTCATCCTCCCATTTGTCCTAATTCCCAAAATTTAACTGTTGCCTTTTGAGCCTCCTACGAAATTCTGGGTATCCTTTAGGCAAGGAGGTAGCTCTTGGGGGAATAGCATTCAGGCCAGGCAATTCATTTGTGACTTGGGCTCTCCTTAGAACATATGATAAGTACAACACACTGTAGTGACAGAGTTTTTAAAAACTCTATTAAAGCCTAATATACTAAAGCAGATTTTCTTTTTTTAAAGTTTAGAGAGATTCGTGGGATTTTATTCTTTTTCCCAAAAGGCAGTGGTGGAGCTGACAGAGTAGCATGGAGCCTCGTCCTGATGTATTGTGCGGAAGTGGCAGCAGTTCACATTCATTCACTCTGTCAGCAAAGATCAGTTCCTTCTTGACTCAACTCTCTGTGATCAAAATAAGCTATTGGATGTTCCCTTTGGGTACTGGAAGCAGCTTGGCCCCTTGGCAAGAGAAACAGGATTGCAAATCATGAGAGCAGAGCCCTGACTCCAGCCCTGACGCTACTGTGCTTCGTGACCTTGTGCAGACAGCTTTATATCCCCACCTCTGGTCATTCTCCCCCGTACAAAGGGGGAGAGGGTCATCCTTGCCCTGGCCACGTCTGCATGGTTGAGGTGAATAACTAGTTGTGTAACTTCCTGGAGGAGTGACACAGAGGAAGCTCCCTTCCTAGGGCTAGCTTTGCCATCAGGGAGGAAGCTGGATATTAGAGTGAAGAAAAAGCCCATGCAGAATATATGGCAGCCTGATAATGTATTCTAAAAGTAAAAAAGCACTAGGTTAGTCTGCAGCTGTAGTGTACCTAAAGTATTCTTCAGCAGGTTGTGGCCCTAGTCTAATCCCCAGCTGGACTTAGCACCATTTAAGTTAGTTACATCTCATCCCCCCAAGGGATTGGGTCTGTAGCCAATTTGGCCTTGTCACCACTTCAGCCCTCCCTCTGATTTCACCTCTGGGAAAACTACAAAGTGGCCCCAGACATACATAGCAGGCTTGATCACTTGGGTGGAGTGTGTCAGGACAGCATACATCAAATAAAATGTCCAGGGAACCTGTTGTAAATCAACCACTTCCCGCATGCTCAGTCATCGTGGAGGCACTTGAATGTTCAGTTTCTTTTAGCTGATGGCCAAGAAATCAATGTTTAAAAAAAACCCAAAAACCTTGACAGAGGCATTTTGTACAAGAATGGTGTGTGGGTGTGAAAAAGTAAATTCCAAAACATATTTCCTTTTAGTTCCCAAACCCATATTAGATGAGTACTTCTTAGCCTTGGCCACAGTGCTAGAGTAAATAGCAGTGTCACGTAGCTCGTGGAACAGGCAAACCACAGAATGTACAGAAGAGAAGCGTGCACACCAGTGAGTCTGCTATGGCAGCTCTCTTTGTCCTGGTTTCTACATCTCATTTGTAAGCAACTTGTGTTTCTGCATTTTCAGAGTTTGGCCAATTTATCTACTTAGAATTGCATGTTCCCGGAATATTGTCATAAAAGTGATCCTGAGATAGAAAAAGTCCACAGGAAGCAGGGGCATTGAGTTTATAAGTTCTCAAAGTCTGTCTTGGCCCATAATAAAGTCTCATTCTCAGGGGTAGGTCCAGCTTTCCAAATTTTATTGTATCAGAGACTCTTGATGCATCTGGGCTCATGATGGGCCAAAGTAGGCCTTCAGGAGTCCTCGTGTTACACACTCAGTGCCTGATGGAGACTGGATTTGTTTATGTGTATTAATGTAACCTGCGTGATCATGTGAGGGCAAGTGCTTTGTAGATTGTCCCGGGAGATGTGAGATATTAGGACTAAAGGCTTAATTAAACCCTGAACATGTATATGAATAACTGGAGACAGATTGACTAGATTACACATTTTTCTTGAAAATTTCCTAAATTAGCCTACCTCTTTCTTGCCTCTTATTTCCCAGCTTAAGTGGTTCTCTATAACACTATATTTTAAACAAACCAGAAGAAATAGTATACGAAAGCATAGACAAGAGGGATATCACAAGAGATGGTTTTCTGTGATCCATGGCACCTCCCCCTACCCCACCCCCACCACCGAAAGGGGCTTTAAATTAAGATTTGGAATGGCAAATTCACTTACCAGCTCCAAACACGGTAGACAAGGAAACCTGGTGAGGAAAATGCAAGAAAATATTCGCGGTTTCTATTCAGAAATGCATGGCTTACTTTGAATGAGGAAGCGTGACTTTTCATCTTCAGATAGAACCAGGGTCTGATTTGAAATAGACCACTGGCCTCACCAGACCCCATCAAAGAAGTCTGCTTCCACCCCGAGGTAGAAAGTGCCAGTGGGCATGTAGTTGCTAGTATGGGATTTCTGTTTTGATTTTTAACAAGCTTGGGCCCAACTCTTAGTATTGTATCAAGATGGGTGAAGACAAAACTGGCCAGGAAAACACGTATCAAGTCAGCAATGGCTCACCCCTGAGAGGCCATTTTTCCCGCGTGTTCCTCTTATACCTTCGGTTTGTTTTTGGTTTTGGATTCTTTATGTTCCTCCTACTCTTTCTTTCTCTGTTTTGCTTGGGCCTTCCTTAGAAGAGCTCTGGTAATCATTTCAGACTTCCAAAATTCAACCCAGTAGCCTCATGTTACAGGTGGACCCACTGATATACAACAGCTCGATGTGACAAACCGTAGACTCAGTTAATCACTTGGAGAGCCTGGATTCACCTCCAGGATGACCTGCCTTTCCAGCCCTCCAGTGGCGTCCTCTGTAATGAGCTGTAAATGTGCCACTCTAGAACATTCCAGGAAAGCCCTCCTCTTGGGCTAAACTCTAAAACTAAATGAAGTCCTGCTCATGTGGGCTGCTTGTTTAACACTTTGGAAGCTAATCAGAGTATTAATGAGAGCACATGGATAGATTCGGCAGGTCTAATGCTTGGGACTGTCTCCTCTGATTCCATAAGACTAAATCCCCTATAAACACTTCCCTCCCATGCACACGCACATTCATATACAGTAGTCACATGTCCCTCCTTTATAGCCAAAGACCAAAAAATAAGTTTCTTTTTTTTTTCTGTATTAAAAATGAGACCGGCTAGTAGCCAGGGTTGGCATTCCCATCTCCTGTGGAACCTGGGAGGACTAGCAGACAGCTATAGAAATCTGTCTCCTTTTAGTGTGGTTGTATTAAGGGCAAACTTGCCTCCCATCGCACCCCAGAAAATGCAGGAGTTCCAGTGGGGGTGCACTGTAGGAGGACTCAGCAGCTGTTTTATGGAAGGTTCGTCAGGGATCAGCCTGAAGATTTTGCTTTTGTGAGAACAAAGTGAAATGTGACATTCAGGAGCAACTCGGGGCCTATATATAGGGGCCCAGGGCCTGCTGGGATGGGGTTTTACACTTGGGCTGTCCTTTTGCCCTTCCCCTGAACTCCTTTCACTTCAGTCATGAGCAAACAGTCAGTGCCTGAACTAACAACCCTGCAGTCCTCCGAAGCACGGCTGGCTTACAGTACCCAACAAAGGGAGGGAGTGCCGCGTGGGCCGGCGCAGGCCGAGGAATGCGGCTTCAGGGTTCTGCTCCATAAATTTAACCAGCACGACGAAAAGGAGATAATATGAGCCTTCATGATGATCTGAAAGGGGGAGGTTCTGTGTCCCATTGATTGCGGTCTGGCCCAGTGCCAGGCCCAAGCCTGACCGACAGTTGAACCATATCGTTAAGGCGTGTAATACAGCTCGAGTCTTGTACTGCCGCCAATGAGTGCATATCCACAGGGCAAAAGTTTATAAAGAGTCGAGGCTGTCCTGTTTAACCCTCTCACACTGCATGTAATAGACCCAGCTGCCATTCAGAACTTGCCCATCTGAGGTCATAAAGGAAAGCCTGCACGTCTCTTTTCTTCAAACAGCTTTTCAGGACTGGGGACAGGAAGAAACGCTGTCTAGAGAAGGTCAAGGCACGGTGATGTTTCTCTCTGGAGAAGCAACGCAGTCTGCCTCCCTCCCCCCGGCCAGAAACGGGACACCCTAGTGCTTTCTTCAGAGTAGCTCTCTGTTTGCAGTATAATGTTGCTGGAGGAAACGGGGCTGACACCACAGGAAACCTGCCCGTCTCCAAGGAGGCCGCATCGGTGGCAGAGGTGGGTCAGATGCCGGCCGTGGAGCGCTCTTGTCAAGCTGGGGATGATACCGTTTTCCTTCCCCACCACCTCGAAAGCTGTTAATAGCCTTGCTTTCTGGCCTCCCACAGCTAAGCCCAGGTGCTCAAACAGAGTAGGTGGAAAGCTGCCCCACGGAGTGGCCTGTGAGCTCAGAGTTCTCACTGTCCGAGGCCGGTGGCCCCGTGGATACTCTGTGCCTTCAATAGGGAGGGCATGTGGAAATAGGCACGCTGTCATAGCAAGGCCTGGAGTGGCCTGGGTTCTTACAGTGGGCACTGCAAACATTGAGGAAATGGGCAGACAGACAAGGATTTAGCATAAGTGTAGTCAGAAAGAAAGAGCTGCCTGTGTTCAAAGGACAAGAGGAAGAAAGTGGGTGAAGGGGTAGTTTAGTCCTGTCCATCAGCCAGTCACGTTCTTTGGCCAAACTCGGGACCTGCATCTGCTTTGTCCATGGTGTCCAGGAAGACATCTGTGTCTGTCACTTCCAGATTGCTGCTTGTCTGCAATGGACAGCGCCTCTTAGGTGGACACCTGCTTGGGATGACAGTGCTGCAGAAATGGATCCAAAACATTGACTAGCTTGCACAGTATCACTGTCATTAGTATTCAGTCCTCACACCCACCCTATGAGGTGGGTGCTGTACTTTCCCCATTGTACAGATGGGAAAGTTGAGGTACACAGGGGATACGTAATTTGTCTGAGATCTCAGAGGTAGTGAGGAAGGGAACCAAAATGTGGACCCTGGCCAGCTGAACACACAGTACACGCTCCTAATGTCTCTGCTGCTTCCGGGCCATCTCTCGTTCCCTGATGTCAAAAGACCTATGATTTCAATCCAAAGCATCTGACCAAGTGTTGGGTCTACTTCCTTTTGATTCTTGGACATGAAGGGTAGGAGTTGAATATCTGCCTATAGCCAAGAAGATTTGTACAAAGCCCCTGGTTCACTTGGAGGGGAGGTGCTATAAAATTTGGATCCCACAATGTGAACGAAGGGTATGTATCAAATTCCCTCAGCCCACTGGCTTAACACGGAGACAGTGTGAGGGATATACTGTAGCTGGGAAGTTTGGAAGGGCTCATGTTCAAGGGCTTCCTTGGGCCAAACAGCCGTGGGCCTGAGCATGAAGAGACCCTGGCCTTTCAGTGCCAGTGCCTGGAGAAGCAGGTCACTAAGCTTTGTGCCCAGGAGCTGTGCTGTCCCCGGTCCACCCCTGTCTACCCCATTCCATTCCCTAAGTGATGAACTACTGCAGCCTTCCAAGTTCACAGTGTGCCAGTTTGTCGCAAAATAGCAGTGACACTTCTCTGCTCCATCCCATCTTTGCTCTACCATGCAGCCAAGACCATCTTCACCAGGAGGAACCTGGGAACTCCAGCTGGTACACAGTACAGGAAGCCTCCGCAGTAGACTGTCCCAGGGGCATGTGTGCAGTTTGTCATAGCCGTCTGCTTTTGGAGGCCTGGGAGAACTTCTGTTTATTTGGGTGCCACGGATCCTGGACAAAAGCTTTCTAGAGGTAGGAGAAGAGACTGAAGGGCTGGCCAACCCAGAGATGGTTGGATTGTGTTACGCTTCCATGGTCAAAGTGCTTTAAAAGCCTAGAAATTGGCTCTGGTAGTGAGTCCCAGGATGGAGCTAACTTACGATCTGGATTCCATTACATGATTGCTAATCCTGAAGTTTAGCCAACATTGGTACTGGCTGACTTTAAATGGAGTACCTGTTTGAGGGTTTTCCTCATCACGTATTTAAGGTTAAATTGTATTTAAAAATTCTGCTGCTCTTTTGAAATTTTCTGGTTCTGTTTAGCAGTACCTGAAAATGCCATGAGGCAGCCAGATGATTGACTAACTGGGATTTATGGAAATTCTTATCTGCAAAAATCTCAAGACAAAGAGGGCGCTAACTAGAAGGTTCCCAGTGCTTTATGTAACATGCAGAAGGAAGTCTGGTCTCAGCTTCTTGGATCTGAGCAATCCTTTGGAAAGGGAGCGATGAAGAGCAGTAACTGAAGACTCATTTCCTGCCTTCTGTGTGACTCACTCTCCTTTGTCAACTTCAAGTTTGCCCCACGCCTGCTTGCTTCTCTCCACCCCAAGGAACTTGGTCTTTGGAAGACACAGGCGCCTGTCCTCTCTGTCTACCTTTTGCCCCCAGGTCCAGAGGGAGAAATAAACCCTCAGTTGGAGGAAAGTCTAGAGCACAGGCTTTGTGTTGGTGGGAGAAGCATGGTAGGAAGTGGTGCTGTTGCCTCTTCACTGGCTGACTCCTGGCTGCACCTGCTTTTCCCAGAGGCACAGTGAAGCCCAGGCAGGGGCCCAGGGCCTGCTGCTGACTCCTGCTTGCAAGTCCACATCCCAGTACCTAACGGGGCCGAGTAGGAAAGGCACATATTGGAGTGTGAGCCGTGGCTGTCACCAGATGGGTCTTTCCCCACCATGCCCAACCCCTCCGCCGACCTGAAAGGGTCTAACCTCTTTCCCCACTAGCTTCCAACAAGTTCTAACACATTTTATATACATTGATTTCCAGGCTTGTAGAGGCAAGCCCCACAGTCCAGGAGTTCAAATGGATTCAGTCTTGTTGGTTCTTGTTTCCTAGGACAAGTGCTCTGAAGGTTTGGTGTCAACTCTGACCCAAGGGGTATATCTGATTTTTATGAAGGCACAGAAATGCACCTGAGGTGGCCCCAGGTCCTTCTCTTTTATTTTTTGATTTCCCACCACCTGGATCATTAATTCTGCTTTCAAGGGGGATGGGGAAAGGAGAACATTTCAAAGCAAAGTTGATTTGGTCTCTGAACAAGCCTGTCTTCTAGGCTGTAGTTCACCCTGATGAGAATCAGAAAGGACAGTCTGTAAACCCCTTCACTCTGGTGGCTCTGCAGCTGGGGAGCCTCAAAACCAGTTCCAGATGTTCTCTCTCCCTGTATTGGCCGGAAGGGAATTTCGGGCAAGCAAGAAGGCAGAGGGCTTTCGCTTTTGCCCATTCATTGAGTGCCCCTATCTGCAAACTGTGTCTTGCTTCATGGCACTTTAGGGAGAGTGCTGAGCGCCTGGGTCCCTTTGGGACCAGCCAGCACTTCCTGCTCTGCAGTTAGAGCATGCTGCTCCAAGCCAGCTCGTTACTACAAGCAAGAGAAGCCCGCCCTCCTGCTGGTCAGGGTCAGAAAGCAAGACCGTGCTGGAGAAGTAAGTCAGGCAGGCTAGGAAGGAGACCTGCAGATGACCCTTGGGTTAACAAAGCAACATTCACAGCCCTGTTCACCACCAGCTAGGATAGTACAGGGCTTTGCCTCCCAATCTTGGGAGAAGAGGCATAGATGGTAATGGTCAGCTCATGGCCCTTTACTCTTGAGAAACTCCACCCAGCCTCCCCTTATTCAGAAGAAAGCCATTCCTGACTGAGCCTGGCCATTCTGATGCCTTCTTTCCTAGTCTGCACCCAGCCTGTGCTGTATGCGGTATATGATGATAGAAATTTGCACTCTTCATGCTTTGATTTTAAATGCATCTTCGACATTTTGGCGTTTGTGCCTGAATGCTCTCTGAATCATCGTTTTTAAAAATTTTGATTGTGTGAGTTAAAAAATGTACAAACGTAAACTTCTGAAAATACAATATATGAGCTCTTGGAGTGTATGGACACTGCTCCAGAGACCTTGCATGAATTATCTCTTTAATCCTTACAAAAAGAATGTGATGAGTACTATTATTCCCACTTCAAAGAAAATAAAAAGGACTTACTCTTCCTGGGTGTTGACAAGCACTAAGAGATTCATAATGGTAACCCCACCAGATATCTCTATGGGTACATATGTGTATGTACACTAATGTGTACGTATATATGATTTGACATGATGAATGAGAGTACATATGTTGATGTCCAACATCAACATATGATGGATGCTCTAGAACATCTTTCCATTCCAAAAATCGTTTTTAACATTTACATAATATTATAATACAAATATTTCAAAAGGTACTTAACTAGTCCCCTATTGATGGATGTTTTTAATTTTTTACTATTATAAGCATCCTCTGCGTATATCCCATCTTACTTGTGTAATTCGCTCCTTAGGCTAAAGTCCTAAAAATATGATTGCTAGATTTAAGGGTGTATATATTTTCTGCTTTGAAACACATTGCAAATTGCCTTCTAGGGAGTTGAAACGATTTGTCCTCCCACCCACAGTGTGTGAGAGGACTGACTCCTCCAGCCGTGTACCAGCTCTGGCTATTCATTCATTCAGAATTCAGTCAAGAATTTTATGAAGTGGCTGCAGTGTGCCAGATACTGTACTCAGAACCAGGCATTGTTACTCTTTTAAGTCTTTGCCAATCTGAAAGAGTGAGTATCTGTGTTACTACTTGAATTTCTTTGAGAATTAGAAGCGTTGAAACATCTTTTCATATTTCAGTTGGCCATTTGGATTTTGCTGCTTTTGTGAATTACATTGCGTATTCTTTGCTTCAATCCTTTTTAAACCCATTAAGGTCAGCGTTTGTCTTTTTAGTGTGTGTTTTTTAAAAATTCTTATCCAGTGTTGGTCTAACCCTTCCAACAGTTGTCATTTAGCCAGTTTGTCATCCATTTAAGTACATATCTTTCTTCCAGATATTGACAGAGTTTATATCAGTCTCTTGGTGAATTCCATTCCTGTAAGTTAGAATCTGCATAATGACTTTATAATTAAAGACCATCACTGTGCCTACAGTTCTTTAGAAATTGCTTTAGCATTAAGAATGAGGCTTCAGCTGGGCGCGGTGGCTCACACCTGTAATCCTAGCACTTTGGAAGGCCAAGGCGAGTGGATCACGAGGTCAGGAGTTCAAGACCAGCCTGACCAACATGGTGAAACCCCATCTCTATTAAAAATGCAAAAATTAGCTGGACGTAGTGGTACACATCTGTAATCCCAGCTACTCAGGAGGCTGAGGCAAGAGAATCACTTGAACCTGGGATGCAGAGGTTGCAGTGAGCCGAGATCACACCAGTGCACTCCAGCCTGGGTGATAGAGCGAGACTCCGTCTCAAAAAAGAAAAAAAAATGAGGCTTCAGCCAGATGTTTTTGGATTATATGTGGTGTGGCCTATTAAATGGCTTTTATTTTTGTTTCCTCCTATTTCTTAGTATTTCTTTCCACCGGTTCCTGTTGTAAAACGTGACCAATTGGTACTGATGCCGTACATCCTTGTATTAGTAAAAATCCTGCTGTGCCTTGAGGCAGGGCTCTGCTTGGACCAGGCCTTCCCAGGAAGCCCGTCCTGCCCTCTGTAGCATATAGTGCCAGACCTCCCCAGCACTCCCACTTACCTTCACTCTTTCATTGTTGATACATGGGCTAGGTTTCCTACAGAGTCATTTCAAGGATGTAGATCTTATCCTCCCAATTGGATTGTGAGTTTATTGTTATTGCCTTTTTTGGTATTCCTCAAGGATGTCCAGAATGCCTCACATAGTGATGGACTCAGAATACGTATTAAAGAGATTTTCATCAAAATCACACCATTCAGTAAGTTGACCAAGTACATGAAGAGTCAGAAAGACCCAAGGTCTAGTTTGGCTTTGCCAGGCATAGCTTCCTCATCCATAAAATGAAATACTAGTAAGATACTTCCTCATATGAATGTTGGGAGGCTTGGGGTGTCCAGTACACAGTCAGAACTCAGTCAGTGCTGCTGTAGAGACATAGCGTGGACCTTGGTGGCCCAGCAGTCTCAGTCCTGGTTTCTTCTGACCTAAGATTGATGGGAAAGTACAGATGAAAGAGCTGGTTGAGGAGGTGTTGGTAACACAGAGTTTTTTACAGAGTATCCTCGGAGGGTTACATGCTGCTTTTTGCTGAATCTGAATCTTCTTTTTTTTCTAATATGGAGCTTCATAATCATTCAGGGACTCAGTGTGATGCCACAAGTTTAGAACTTGCCAATTCCTCTCTTATGTTCTGCCAATTTTTAAAAAATGGGAATATGAGTGCATGCGCACGTGTACACACACGTGTGTGTGTATGCATCTTTGTGTACGTAAAATGCTTGAGATAAAAAAAGGTGGATCAAATTTTGTCTGGCATGACATAGCAACTCTCACCTCTAGTATCTTCTAAAAGTTTAATCACAGGGACTTGAACTGGTTTACTTCAATTCTATTTTTATTTTCGTAGTCATTTAAATGTATGGGGAGCCAGCTCTTTCAAATGAGACATTTGTCATTAAAACATGTTATTTAGTTTAACCGCGTGGGCCCAGCTTCAGCAACATTGAGGACTGTGAGGAGGGTTCTGAGCAGCTGTTCTCTCCTGACCTGACCGCAGCAGTGACCCACCAGCTTGCAATGCACGCAAACTGAAACAGGCAGGGTGGCCAGCCCAGGGTTGTCTGCCCGGTGGTCTTGGCATCTCTACCTTAGGATACCAGCTCCTGGCCTTCCTTGCCTGCATTGGGTGGCCCTTGGACCTGCCGTGTCATACAGCACAAGAGCCCTTCTGGCCCGCATCACCCTGTGTACTGATTAGGCAGGAATCAGCAAATCCATTGAGTGCATGTTTAATGTGACACAGATGTGGGACATACTGCAGATCTTTCTGCTTACAAATTTTCAGCTTTTTGCATTTCATCAGTGTTGCTTATTATTTACAGAATGTAACTTGAGACATCAGAACAGATTGTAATTTTTAAAAAGGTTGTGGGGGGTGGGGGTGGGGCCGCAGGGGATCTGGGAGAAAAAATCCAGTAGTGTGGAATGTTGTTTGCTGTCCAGACCAAACAAACCAGTTTGCCAAGGGTTGATGGACTATGACAGTCAGTCCAATTCATGTTAACACTGGCGGCACTTCATTAAAAGGCAGCTTGACCTTCTTATCACCAAATAAAGAAGAATCTTTTGTTACCAGGTTGACCATCGCAGCACCAGGCAGAAATGTACCCCTTGTAGAGGCACTGAAGGGCAGCACGGAGCTGCCAGCTCATGTCCTGCCTCCTTCCTGTTCACAGAGAAAGGACGCCGTTGAACCCAGTCCCCACTCAGACACGTGGATGTTCTTGCCTCGTGCCTGCTGTGGCTTTACATCCAGGCGCTGTGGCAAGAGGCGGAAGAAACCTCTTCCTTTGCCTAAAAATCCAGGATACTCTTGAGGACATCAGAATGATGGGCCAGGCCAGTTTGACACAAGGTCAAGGAGAAGGTGCCATCTCTTGCTTCTAGAGGGGCACATCTAGCTAGAGGTGGCCCTGGCTTCTGAGAACGCTCAGCCGTAGGTTACCTTGAAGGGCAAACAGTAAAAGGCACCAGCTGGCCGGGAGGAAGATGAAGAGGAGTGCGTGATTGGTTGCTTCTTTCCTGTGTCTAGTTCTAAAGAACCTAAAACTTGGGTCCGAAATAATGAGAGCCATATTGTAAAAATCCTTTGAAGAGAGTTCTCCTGGGGAATGTGAGCTAGTGCGGTGACCTGATCCCTTGGTCAGACGGTTCTGAGCTGTTTAAGTGCTGAGTGTCAACTGTCTACAGGGAGCCGGGCCCTTGAGGAGCGGCCAGGGTTCCAAGCCCCACTGTTCTTTTCCTTCCTGGAAAAGTGCAGACGGTGCACGTTCCCCTGAGGCCACCAGGCAGCTCTACAGTTGCCCTCTGGGTGAACGTGACCCAGGTCAGTAACTCTCTAGTGTCCCCCCCACCCCCAGGCTGGAATGATCAGCATTCCTCTACTCCAGGGGTTCTTGAGTTCTTGAGTTGTTACCAACGCCCTGCCTTTCTCTGGCTCAGACTCGGAGGAGGAGGTCCACTGCGCGCTGCCGCTTCTTCACCCCCTGGGCTTTGGAAGCAGCAGCTCTGGCTCCCCTGCACCCAGTTCTCAGTCTTGTGGTCCTGGCCTGCTCCTTTATCACATATGTCTTGAGCACCCTCTCAGCACGTGGCACTGTTCTGAGTGCTGAGGCGCAACCATGCTTAGAAGAGACAAGAATCCCTGGTTCCGCGTGGCTTCCCTCAACACCTCTGTTTCCAGGCCGTGGCTTGGGTTCAGAAGAATCCCCCTCCCTAGAAGAGATGAGTGGCTGGAAGGAGAGCATGTCACTGGCTTCCCTGAGACCCTCCCGAGAGCCTCAGTTTCTCCCTCTACCACCTGAAGTCTTAACTGCAGGGCCTGAAACAGATTCTCTTTAAAAACCCATGAGTGTGGTGGCTGGTTTTCATTCTTGTGAGTTGTTAATTTCCGTGTCCCTAACACTTTTTGAAGCAGCTGCTCCTGTGGCCGCTTTCTTTTCCTCCTCACCCTCCTCCATAGTCTCTGTTTGACAGTAGAAGGAGATTTAAAACCTCCAGGCTGAGTGAACTGGCGGTCTTGAAAAAGCAAACAAATCGGGCTGGGCATGGTGGCTCACGCCTGTAATCCCAGCACTTTTGGAAGGCCGAGGCGGGCGGATCACAAGGTCAGGAGTTGGAGACCAGCCTGGCCAATATGGTGAAACCCCGTCTCCACTAAAAATACAAAAAAATTAGCTGGGCATGGTGCTGCATACCTATAATCCTAGCTACTCGGGAGGCTGAGGCAGAATTGCTTGAACCCAGGAGGCAGAGGTTGCAGTGAGCCGAGATCGCACCACTGCACTCCAGCCTGGGCGACAGAGTGAGATTACATCTCAAAAAAAAAAAAAAAAAAAAGGAGCAAACAAATTGCAAAGCAGGTCCCCTCTGGGGGCTGGAGCATGCTCGTATCTGCTTGGCTTTGGTCATCTGAAGAGGCCCTGGGGGAGGGGCTTCAGGACTTCCCAGGGGAGAGGTGACAGGACACACGCTTCCCCCACTTCAGTCAAGGCAGCTTCATTGTCAGCGGTTGTACGTACTAAGATTGTGTTACAAACTTCATTTGCAGAAAGTGTTTTACCCCCTGAAATTTTTTTTTTGAAAGCGCCTGCTGTTTTATTAATGGCACTTTTCTAAAACTTCATTAATTTCAATGCTAAGAATTTGGTAACTGATATAATTCATTGAGCTGCTAGTTTGATTTCGCTCTAGCTCTTTTTAAAAAGCTCTGTCAGGCAATAGGATATGGATGGGAGTGGGTCAGGCAAATAAACGCTTTAAGCAGTCATTTCTTTAGAAAACACCGCTGTAGCCAACATGTGATGTGCTCCTAATGAGTCATTCAGACGGACTCAGGAAAACTTGTCCCCCAGGGTGATCTGTCAAGATAAAATTTTCAATACTGCAGTTTTGCATTTTGGTGTTTTAAATGGACTTGACACCCAATAATTCTGAATAAAGGTAGGAAAGAAGGAGATGATTAAGTTTTACAAGTACCTACTATGTGCCAGGCACTATGCCACACATTCTTCATATTTTATCTCAATATTATCAACCAAGTAGGTATTAAGTTCTCACCTATTGATGAGGAAACTGAGGCTAAGAACAGTCTAGTAACTTCTTCAGTGTCACCCAGCTAATAAGTGACTGGGATTTCAGCCTGTGTTTGTCTTTTTTCAGTCTATGTTTGTTCCTTTATACTACCTTGTTCTTAAATTTCATCTCTTCTCTTGAAAGAGGTCAACTTTGGGAGAAGGTAGATAATATAAACATTAAAAGAAAGAGATTATGTAATCATTTACCAGAAATCAATCTGAAAATAGTGGGCTGGGCGCGGTGGCCCACACCTGCAATCCCAGCACTTTCTGAAGCTAAGGCAGGAAAATCATTTGAACCAAAAAAAAAGTAGTGAAAATATCTGGTTTATTAATGTAATCAGCTTGTTATTATTAGCATTTGTACTTAATAGCCACAAAATAAAGCTTACCAGAGATTGTGTATTTCAGTTCATGTGAAATATCTTGGGATTGGCATTAGAGGTGACAGGTTAGCAAGGAATTTGATAATGGCTTGAGAGAGTCCAATAAGTACTACACTCTCTGACTCAGAATGTTCTACTTAGAACACAAAGAAAGCTTACGTTTGTAAAGCGCCTTGTTCTTCCATGATGTTGAAAGTTGCCAACCACTTTATAGGTTGTCTACTATTTTGTAAAAGCAAAGCAAACCCAGAATGCATGCAAAAATTATGGCCTTTTAAGAAATCCAAGCCTTTTAGGCTCCATTCTTACTATAACATGATCTACTTTATTGGAATTCTTTATGAAGTAACTCTGCCCCTCCCCACCCAGCCATTAACAGGTAGTCTCACCCCTGAGGCAGTTGACTAAGAAAAAAAAATCTGGAGTATTTTTGTCTTAGAGTTTAAATCCCAATAGGCATATCTGTTGGCATTAGTCCTACCAGCTGTCACAGTTGCAGTGTCATGGAGTCCCCAAAACATGTGTTAAATTATGGGAAGCCTTGACCCCTATAAACAAGTCAGGTGTGAATCCCACTGATGGGAGAAAACCCAGCCCAGGAAATGTCGTCCCTGCTGCTGGATGTCAAATTGCTAAAAACTTAACAATATTAATATAATTTCCAATGATTTCTTGAATCAACATCTTTCTCACATTTTCAGTGGCAGTAGCACAACATGGGATTTTCTGTGTGTTATACACATATGACTTGAGAACCCTGGGGAGAGGTAAGTAGAATGTTAATGAGAAAGCAAAGGGGAAAGGAAAATATTTCAGTTTGAAGCTATGAGCCTCCCCCATAGGAAAACTAAGTACAAGAGGTTGAATGTTGCACCCTAGCCCATCTTAGATCCCAGACACCTCAACTAGGGTTCCTCGTGTGCACCCATGGCACTGTAAATAATGCACTAAATAAAAAGAATAGGTAGCATTTTATCGAGTGCCTATTATGTACTTGGCTCTGTTCTAAGCACTGTACATGTATTATCTACTCCTCACAACAACCCATTATTACCCCCATTGTATAGATGAGAAAACCATCACTCCAGGAAGTCACATAATTTCCCTGTGGTTGCAGTTCCTACAGGATAGAGCTGGGATTCAGACCCACTGGGCAGCCTGGCTCCAGAGCCGATCCTCTCAGCCATTATATTACGCTGCCTACTCCAGTGCTCCCTGTCTCTCCTAGTGCTCCCCTGCTATGTTCTCATTGCTGTAAGCTCCCTGGATACTTCCATCCCAGTCTTCCTCAGGGCCTAGTGCTGGCCTCTGCATATGATAGTTGGGGAAAGGTTGGTTGAATAGGGGACTGGAGGAGGCAGGCACAAACCATTTGCAGGGCTCTAAGTAGGCTCGTTTTTCTGGCTCCCCTAGTTTGGATCCTCAGTCAGTAATTCCGTGTAAGAACCAATCTCCACTAACATAAGGTTTCTTTCTGCCCAACCTATTTTCCATGTGTCCAAAATCCAAATTGTCCCAACCTACGGATTGAATACTATATTTGAGTGGGTTCTAGAAGGTGTATTTCTGTTTCTCTTGAAACTATGGGGAAGAATTTCTCCTGTAAATAGAGCCAAACTTTAGAAATTTTCATACTCTAGTAGAGTATTCTCAGATTACAATTTGCACTGAAAGGAGTAAAATCTGTTTATGAAGAAGAAATGCTTTTCCACTTTGTCTTTAGAAGTAGATGCATGTGGCCAAGAGGAGGGAGCTACAAGTCAGAGGTAGATGCAGCATATGGCATGATAGGAGCTACAGGTCCAAGATAGATGCAGCCCACGGCATGGTGGGAGCTACAGGTCGGAGATAGATGCAGCCCATGGTGTGGTGGGAGCTACAGGTCCAAGATAGATGCAGCCCACGGCATGGCGGGAGCTACAGGTCTGAGATAGATGCAGCCCACGGCATGGTGGGAGCTACAGGTCCGAGATAGATGCAGCCCATGGTGTGGTGGGCTTCTTGGGCTTGCAGACATTGTACTGCTGTGGATACCAGAGGGTTTTTCACCAATTCATCTATTCCAGTGCAGACAGTACTATTTAGACAGACTGTGGGGTTTCTCTTAGAGAAATGACAAATGTTTGTTAGGCCATTTGGTCAAGAACCCTGGTATCTTGTAACTGTTATCAATGACCAGTATTGTAAGAGGTAGTCTGGATTGATCTACGTTCTCAGTCTAATTGTGCACACTCGAGCACAATATATATCAGTAAGATACTTGATTAAAACAAAAGCCCTGTACGCATACATAAAGTGAGTGCAAGCACAAACCCATCATGCAGCCCTTAAGGAAGATGGCAGCCATCAGTTGAATAAACATTCTATGATGCTAATGTCACATGTGTGACATACACTTTCTACTCACTTACTGATTGTTTTTGAGCATCACTTGGTTGATAGACACTGGCCATGACAGACTTCTCAACCAAATTAAGCTGTGTAGGGGTATGTGTATGTGTGCACAGCGTCTGTCTTAACCAACAGAACTATGACATAGTTACTCATCGTATAAGCTATGAATAATTAATGCCTGGCTAACTGTTGACTCTCAGGCTGAAAGGCAAGATCAACCAAGTAGAATTGCCTGGATCTTCCTGTGTCACCTTATTTGGATTTACTGTTGATTTTTTTAAAAAAGACGTGACTTGTTATTACTCTGATCATTGGTTTTGGGCCTCCAGTGTATGTCAGATAGCAATGGCCAGATGCAGGCACACTCTGTATTGATTGCCCTCACTGGATGCATATCTGCAGTGTGTCAGCCACTGTACCCACAGCCCCTTCCCTGGGGGAAGAGTCCTCCATGCTGTACAGCAGACTCCCTGACATTTTCATGGAGTTCAAAGCTCAAGTTGGTTTGGTGCTGACATTCTGGATTAGCTGGTTGACTGGAAGGACTGCTTCTTTCTATACACTGTGAAATTTATAAACCGCAGCAGCTGAGGGCTTAACATGGCCGACAAGCTCCAGCTGGCAGCAATTAAATACACCACAGACCTTTGGCCAAACAAAGGTTTGTGGAGGCAGAGTTGCTGCATGTGCACTGAACAGACTCTTAGGTTGAGTCGGTTCATAAGAGATGCTGTCGACTTAGGAGAGGTGAGTGGGTGGCTTTTGGCCACCTCTTGTTCGGTGATCCATTGTCCCCAGAATTATGGTATCAAGACCCTGTCCAAGTAGCAGCAAAGGTGGTCAGAGGAAAGGAGCAAAGCCACCAGGGAGGCCGCAGGCCTGCCTAACAGTGGTGGACCAGAGTCATTTAGACGTTGGTTTGCTGCTCTAGCACCAATGGCAGGACCCACAGCTATTCCACTTTTTTTTAATTCATTCATTGGACACCACTATGCTGTAGGCTATAGGCTGAAAAGGAGAAGATGGGAATGAAAAAACAATAAGAAGCCATTTCATATCCATTCAAGCAGCAAAGATTCATGAGTCTAGACCAGTGCTATCCAAAATAAAAAATTTCAAATTCAGTCCTTTAGTTACACTGGCCACATTTCATGTGCTCAGTAGCCACATGTGTTGTAGCTGTGCATTGGACAGTGCAGTCCTAGAGAATACCAAGTGTTGGGGATAGATCACTAGGGCGTCTTAAATGCCTCATGGGCAGAAGTGTAAAAATGGTTCAGCCACTTCGAACACAGTTTGGATTATCTTGTTAAGTGAACATTTATAGCTTGTGAGCCAGCAAATTCCCCCTAGATAGATTCTCAAAGTTCACCAGGATGAACACGTACAGGAATGTTCGTAATGGCCTCATCTGTAATAGCAGAACCTGGAAAAAACCCATGTGCCATCAACAGGAAGATGGATATATCATGGGATAGTCATACAATGGAATATTAATAAAGCAGAGACATGGTGAATTAATCATAGCTACACACAAAAGAAGGCCTGAATCTTAGCAATGTGACAGTGACATCCTTTTCCAAAAGCCCAAAACTAAACCCATAGAACATAACAAGAATGTAATGGAGCATCCTTTGAAATGTGATAAGACTACATAAAAAAGAAAAGCACAGGAATGAGAAACACAGGATTCAGAAGGAAGTTCCTGCCTTAGGTAAAGGAGGAACAGGGATTTGGGGTGGCAGAAGACCAACTTGTGGTCCACGATGGAGCGATGGAGTTTTTTTTTTTTTTTTTTGCTTTCACAGATGTTTATTTCAAATAAATAAAGAGAGCCTGATGATGAGAGTGGGCCTTGAACTGAGGATAATCATGAGCCTAGTCCTAAAGTCCAGTTAAAAAAAAAAAGAACTGGCCGGGCGCGGTGGCTCATGCCTGTAATGCCAGCCCTTTGGGAGGCCGAGGCGGGCGGATCACAAGGTCAGGAGATCGAGACCATCCTGGCTAACACGGTAAAACCCCATCTCTACTAAAAATACAAAATATTAGCCGGGCGTGGTGGCGGGCGCCTGTAGTCCCAGCTGCTCAGGAGGCTGAGGCAGGAGAATGACGTGAACCCGGGAGGCGGAGCTTGCAGTGAGCCAAGATCACACCACTGTACTCCAGCCTGGGCGGCAGAGCGAGACTCTGTCTCAAAAAAAAAAAAAAAAAAAAAAGGACTAGAGTCCTTTCCCTCCAGGTGCTCATAGGCTTACTGGAACATACAGGAAAGTCACTTAAAAATGGACACACTGTCACCGGGCATGAACAAATGTAGGATTGCCGTTACATGGTCATACTAGTTTTAAAGGCCGGCTTGAATGTGCAAGTACCACATCAATAGATGAACAAAACAGCATCGTCACACTGTGGCCTTTAAACTTTTTGCTGGCTTACGAGGTTGGAAAACAGTAGCTTACTGTTGGCTTTTTACATTATTTTGGTAATTCTGTAGGATTGGAGCTAAATTTGTTCATATGCAGTGACTGTAAATATTCTCCCCTACTCACAGCCTACCGACTTGGATCTGAGAAGGTAAAATTTTAGTTGAGTTTTGGAGCAGAAAGAAGAGTTTTTCAGATATTGACATTGATGAGGTGATAGGGGAGTGGGGAAAAATTCCTTTAATCCAGCTTGCTGCTTCTAGGAAGAGTATGCCTTCTGGAAGTCCTTGTAGTCATAAGACTGTAACAGAAGATGTTTCCTTTTAGGGTAAAATTGAACTCATCTGTCTTTTCTTCCATGTTGATGTGAAAAATTAGCCTTGAATGCCACAGTGAGCTCCCCTAGTCAGCAGTGTTGAGCACTGAATCCAGCCTTGCCCTTGATATCTGTTTGATCAAAAGGCAAGAACCCTGGAAATGGGAAGATAGTTTGTGGCCTGTTGTCAAGACAGTCAAGAAAAGAAACATAACAACAATAGTCAGTGTGTATCCTTAGGGGAGCCACTCTGCTTTTGTATTCTCTGATGTTTTGATGGGTTTGTAGTTTGCAGGTTAAAAAATAATGTATTGGGAATGGGGGTGAGGTTGGATCACTGAAACCTGGGGAAGACTCTGAGGGAGTCCACTGAGTCAGGAAATAACTGTTTACACTAGAAAGCTGTTTGATCCTGTGAGAAGATCAACAAGGTGAGCGCTTTTACTCCCATTCTCAATTATTCTGGAGCTGTCATGAGATGAAATTTTTAAGAGCTCGGGTCCAGAAACAAGCCGCCTTTCCTCGGCTTCTCTGGCTTCCTCAGATCCACCAGAGGCATTTAGGACTTCAGGTTTTCTCCTCTCTGGTAGAATGTTTTCCCTCAGCTTTGAGTACTAATGAAAATCCTGCTTCGTGTGAGGGAAAGGCCTGTCATCAGTGTCAGCTTCAGGACATTGCCGTCATGTCCCTTTCTGTGTTTTGATCAGTGGGGCAGACAGACACACCCTTGACCTTTCTGTCAGGAAGATGGGGTTCTAGCTGGTTCACGTTTTGCCTCAATGTTGATTTTGCTTTCAGTGCTCAAAATCCCTAGTCTTCAAACTCTCCACCAAAGCTTGCAGGTCGTCCTTACTTTTTAGCTCAATTAATGGCCCTTATGCCATCTGCCAGCCACCAGGCACTCACTCGTTTATTCAGCTTATCCTGACTGCTGCTGTACCATAAACCAGACACTGTTCTCCATCCCAGGAATGCAGTGAATGAAACAAATTCCCCCTCTCCTGGAGCCTCCAGTCCACATGGGAGCCAAGCAGTAAATAGCATGTTTATCCACCTGGCATGGAAAGCAAATGTGTTTTGAGCAGATGACTGACTTGATGTAACTTACCTGTTTTTTTTTTTTTTAGACAGAGTCTCGCTCTGTCACCCAGGCTGGAGTGCAGTGGCACGATCTCGGCTCACTGCAAGCTCCGCCTCCCAGGTTCATGCCATTCTCCTGCCTCAGCCTCCCAAGTAGCTGGGACTACAGGCGCCCGCCACCACACCCAGCTAATTTTTTTGTATTTTTAGTAGAGACAGGGTTTCACCATGTTAGCCAGGATGGTCTTGATCTCCTGACCTCGTGATCCGCCCGCCTTGGCCTCCCAAAGTGCTGGGATTACAGGCGTGAGTCACCGCACCTGGCCAATGTAACTTATTTTTTGAAAGGGCCATTCTCATTGCCATGAGGAGAGTGGACAAGGATGGAAGGGAAGAGAACAAGTTATGAGGCTACTATGATAATACATTACAAATCCAGGAATCATTTGTTAGTTATGATCGAGATGGCGAAATAGTCAGATTTGGGATATATATTGAATTTGAGCCTGTGCAGGCCTCCAGGTTGATTGGGGAAGATGTGTTGAGATGAGTCTGAATCAAACCTTACATTGAAAGTGATGAGGAAGCAGACCCTGCCATATTCCTCTCGGAGAGGCTTTGGGCTTCTACCATGTAGCCTGGCAGAGAGGTCAGCAGGACTGCCTTGGGGAAAGGATACTTTATTAGCCTGTATAGGCAGTGATTGGAATGGCAGCAGGTGTTTTGCTAGGCAAGGAGATAAGAACAGAGCTCTGCTACCTGGAGAGGCACGCCAGGCTTCTTCCCCTAAGCCCCCCGCCTGCAGAGGTTACCATCATCCTTTCGGCAGCAGTTGTCCAGCTTCTCTGCTTATGGGTTAGCGGCAGCCCCTATACTGCCCTCCCCACTTTCAATCGATAGTTAGGCTCTGAGTAGCCAACTGTAAGCCTGCGTCTTGAAGGAAGGATTGAGACTGGCAGGGTATGTGAGTGGGTGATATAAATACAATGGGTTTTTTACTCTCTCCCTTAGTGCAGATCATTGAAACTTCTATACAGTCTCTTTCTGTTACCCTTAGAGAGTACAATTGATAGTACTGAAGGCATCCTTCTAACCGAACTTGTGTAAAATTATCACTAGATTTTTGTCTTTCCAGCACATATCAAACCTCACCAAGGTAGGGAGCTGTCCTTCAGAGGTCGTCACTCACAGCCTGTTGAACTGAGTGCTGACCTGGATTCGGGAGCACTTTTCAGTTACCCCAGCTGTGCACGGTCTATTGCATGGCCTGCGACAAGTTTCTAGGGTTGTTTCTGTCCATATTACCAACCTGACTTGCCCACCAGGGCACTTTCTGCCCTCGTAAGTAAATCTCTGCGCTGCGTACTGTTAGTTCCTGCTTCTGAAGTGCTGATTCAGTGTGTAAGCCTTCTCCTCTCTTTTAGACCTGTCTAGAGAGGGATGTTTTGCTTCAGTGAGCTCCAGGAACAAATAATAAAAAGTACAGCAAGTACAAGGCCGAGGACAGACCCCGTGCGCTCTTATCAGTCATCTGAAATATGCGCAGCCTTTCCAAGACAAATGCGCACTCCTGTTTCTAGGAAAACACCAGAAAGTACTTACCAATTACCCTGTATATGGTGTGTGGAAAAGACAACATCAGCCTACCCTGAAAGCCATAACAGAGCAGATTCCTCTGGGCAGCCGACAGCTGAGTGGCCCAAGTTAGAGCCACTGCAGAATCCCAGCCTGTGGCCTGGGCCAGGTCTAGGTCCAGGGGGCTTTCTTCCCTTGCATGATTACCATGTCCCTCACCCTTTGCCCAAGCAACTGACCTCATCTTAGAAGAAGTCTGAAGGGTTGATGTGTTCTTACTAAATGCCCAGGATTTTCTTCCAGACCCATCACAGATCCAAAGATGGCTCTCCTGAAGAGATGCCTAGATAAACAGGGTGCAACCTGGGGGAATCTATTACAGTAATAACCGCAGGAACGAGAGCCGCCGCTGGTGGGCAGCTCACCATCCGCCAGGACCAGGCTTGGCGGGCACTGTTTTATTTGATCTTCACAGCAGTCCTGTAAGGTAGGTGTCATCGTCCTGTTTCAGAGAGAAAACTGAACCTGAAAGTTAAGGAAGTTAACCAAGTTGTCCACGATCACATGGCCAGAAAATGGTAGAGGCAGGATTCAAACTCAGTTGAGGGTCTTTAACCACTATTTCATGGTACATTCATTCACAGGCAATACCGTCGTTTAATTCTGTTCACTAAACGTAGAGTATGTCTGGTATTACAGAGTGCTGTTGTCTTAGTGAGAAAGGGAAATCATTTTAACCTGCACACTTAACCACTTGGATTTTTGTCCATTTACCCATCTAGGACTCAGGCACAGAGGGTTCGGAAACCGCGTTGCTGCACGGGCCCCCAGGGGCTGCTTCCCCGGTACTCTGAGAGCCAGGCGGAAGGACAGGAGCAGCTCTTCAAACTCACAGACAACATACAGGACGAATTGTAAGTTAGAGCATGGCAAACCAGCCCTGTGGGTCTACTGAGTTGCCTCTTCTCCTTTTGATCCTGAGAAGTTTCCATCTGATGTGAGTTATTTTCATGACTCTCCGACCTTAGATCTGGTCAAAGAATTCCTTGCCCCAAATGTTTTTTAGATTTAGATATACCTGATGGTAAACAGCCTTTTACTCTAAGGAGGGGTTTTCGACCATGTGCCATAGCCGGGCCTTAGTGTTTTGTTTCTAGAAAATGGCAGTCTCTTTCTAGTTAGTTCAAAGAGAGAAGATAATGAATAAAATGTTCTCAATTTTAAGGTTTTTCTCCAGGAAAAATTTCTTAAACTTTGATATCCCACTTTTGCGGCAGAATGCTAGCAAAACAAAACGGAAAGACAAATAGCAAACAACTAATAGTTGGACATTTTGGAAATGTGTTTTTCTTAAGATTGCTTTGTTACTCTTTAAATATGGAGCCTTGTATACCTGGGATCTTGTCATATCTTCAGTTAGTGATTTTATTCCTGGTTGACATGGTAGAATTAAGTCTTTCACTATTTTAGGATATTTTGCAGAGATCCTTGTAGCATAAACGTGCTCTAGAACCTGAATAGGTGCCAGAACCACCAGCCCAGAGAAAGCAGTTAGTTGTGTCTAGAAGTAGCAAAATACTAGTTTAATTTCTTCTGATGCTTATTTGTCTCCTTTAAGGTAAAGCGAGCTTGGGAGGATTCTGAGTGCTGTGAGTGTGTTTTGGAGGGTGGAGGAATGTCTGAAATAGAGGTCAGCTGTCAGGATAGTCTTCAGAGTCGTTGTTAGGGACAGTGTTAAGTAGATCTCATCTCATATTTTCATGGCAGTATTTGAATGGGGATATCAAAAGCCGAATCCAGAAGGTATTTGTTGCTTGCCAGATAGAATGGCATCTTCCTACCTGTGCCCTGTGTGACCCCTGTGGTGGTATCAGAAGGTCTCTTGATAATGGAGTTGTATTTTCTTGTTTCGTCTACTTGGGTTGCCATTATAAAGTATTATAGACTGGGCAGCTTAAGCAGCAGAAATTTGTCTTCTTGCAGTTCTAAAGTCTGAGAGGTCCAGAATCGTGGTATCTTCTGATTCTGCTGCTGGTGGGGTTCTCTTCCTGGCTTGCAGGTAGCCCTCTTCTCACTGTGTCCGCACATTGCAGAGAGAGGTGGGGGGAGCTCTGTGGTGTCTCTTATAAGGGTACTAATCCTATCAGCTCAGGGCCCCAACCTTATGACTTAACTTAACTGTGATTACTTTCTTACTCCAAGTGGTCACATTGGAGTTAGGGCTTCCACATATGAATTGACAGGGAGGGGTAACTCTGTCCACAGCAGGTGTCGCTCATAGCTTCTGCTGTTGGAGTCCAGTGCCTAGAGTGCCCATGCAGTTCACTCCAGGGAGAACTTTATATTCCTTCCTTCCTTGGGGCAGGGATTTGGTACCATGACTGCTCTTGATACTGCTTTGTAGATGGAACTTTTAGCCTTTGGATGGGAGGTCTAGAGAGTCATTTCTCAGGTCTGGCAGGACATGGTGCAGAGTCTGCTACAATGGCAGCCCTGTGAGGCTGGGATTTTTGTCTGTTCCATTCAGGGAAGAATCCTCAGCACACAGAACAGTGCCTGGCATCTAATAGGCACCCAATACATACAGCCAGATAGCTGCAGTTCAGCATTTGTGTTCACATATGTCCATTTTCCAATCATTTGGGGTTTTATTGTCAAAGGCTAAATGAGATTTTAAATTATTGCATGTTGTCTTTTCACTTTCCTCCCCAACTCACCTCCATTCAAGTCAGACCATCTCTGGTCACTGTGAAATTCGTTTGCAATAGAAGACATTGCGTAGTACAGCCAACATAGGACTGCTCTCAGTGAGATACACACATGGAAAAACAGAGCCAGAGAGAGCTGAAAACTGGAATCAAAATGAAATCAGTAAAATAGTTTTCATGAAATTCATATGAACTAGGAAGAGATACTGGCATGAATGAATTCTGACTTTAAAAGATGAAAACCATGTGTCTCCACCCAAGTGGTGGGTTAAATCTTGCCAGTGAATGCTGAAGGAGGCACGTGACCACGGCTTTCCCCAGTGTACAAGGAAGGAGCCATCAGGGAGTGTGGCGAATGTTCCTCTGAAGTATCCTCAGTTGTCAGCCTGGGTCTTCGCGGTGGAGTGAACATTACACTCATCACTTTGCAAGAAAGGAGTTTTCAGGAAAAGCCCACAAGCACCAAATTATACCTCTGACTTTTATCCTAGATTTGTAATTAAAAACATGTTTAAAGACCTAATTATTTGCATATTTCCCTTCAGAGTTAACCCCTTTAAAGGGTCTTTAATACCTTGCTCTACTGTTCGAACTAAATGTTTCCACATTTTTTTCCAGTTAGGCTCACTGTTTCACTTCTGGAAAATATTGTGTAATTATTTCCCGATGGAGTGAAAACCCCACGAAGTCCCCAGTGCCATCGTGACTTCAACCGTGTTCTCCCAGATCGACTTGCATTTCATTTTTTCATTCTATTTAATTAATTAATATCAAAAAGATAGTTACCGACATTTGATTTCTGGTCTGGCCAGCTGAAAGGTCTTCACTTTCAAATTAATCATATATTCCTCTGAGAAATTGCGCAATTGTCACTGCTTCCCATCTTTCTCAATTTTGGTTTTGAAACAGGATCCGGGTTAAAATGATGTTAAAGTAACATTTGTCTTATGTGGTGAAATTAATTTTTCTTTCTAACTCATGTCTCATTTGTAGCCAGAAATTCATTTTCATTTTGTTGTAAGGTACCTGTTTTATTTCTAATACTGCATCACATTTAACGGTGCACACCAGGCTGGTGAGAGGAGGGTGGCTCCTGCCTTTTAGAAAACGCTCCGGAGCAACCCACGTGACCTGCGAAGCTGGCCTAATGTACTGCTTTCTGGAATTAGACAATTGAAATTGTACTTTTTAAATGTAGTTTTAGAAAGTAACATTTATGAGATTTTTTAAATACAGAAGTGTAAAAAATAGAAGTAGCCTATGCATCCACCAGCCAAATAAGTTGCTCCTCTTTTCAATTTTTTGTAGAGATGGAGTCTCGCCATGTTGCTCAGGCAGGTCCGAACTCCTGGCCTCAAGTCATCCTCAGCCTCCCAAAGAGCTACGAGGCCAAAGTGGGAGGATCGCTTGAGGCTGGGAGTTCAAGACCAGCCTGAGCAACATGGCAAAACCCCCTCCATACAAAAAGTAGCCAGGTGTGGTGGCACACACCTGTAACCCCAGCTACTTGGGAGGCTGAGGTGGGAGGATGGCTTGAGCCTGGGAGGTCGAGGCTGCTGTGAGCTGAAATCACACCACCGCACTCCAGCCTGGGTGACAGAGTGAGATCTTGTCTCAAAAAGAAACTCAAATGCATGGTTAGCAAATCCAAGAGTATAGAAAATAAAATCATGAGTAAAAGTCTCTTATCTACTTTGTAAACATGCTGTTTATGATTTTTGTATCTTGTCTTTTCTTGAGAAATTTCAGAGAGAGAGAAAAATCAGGAAAATTTTTGAGCACACCATATAATATTGATTCTAGTACCATATAATTATAAATACAAACCTTATAGTAACATACACAGTCTCAGAATAAAAATAATTCCTCCTTCTGAGGAATGGAATAGAATTTATTAGCTTCCATTTCCTAAAGTAGGAAATAATCTACTAGTAACTATTGACACTTACAGAATTGGCCATTTGTTGATATGTCCCTGAATTAAAACTTACATTTGGCAGATGGCTCAGCTACTCTGATAAAGTTAAAGTTTGCTAAATCTTTAATAAGCTAAATCAGGAGTTCTAAGAGAAGTTTTCAACTTTCCTACTGGTAACATGTGTCTAGCATCCAGAGTTGCCTGTACACTGGCAAATTTCTTGCCTTACTGTAATGCCAGTGTCATCTTCTGCGACATCCTAACGCATACATTTATGGAATCCTACTATGTGCCAGGGTGAGTAAGAAATTTCCTCTGTCCTCAGTGCGTTCACAGTTTAGCAGGGGAAGCAGACACTGTGTTACCAACAACCTATAACATATATTGCTGTTAAAATAGAAGTATGAGCAACATATTATGGAACCACAGACGGGAAGTGATTAATTTATACTGGAAGCCAGGGAAGGCTTCACAGAGAAGGCTCTGGACAAGTCACCTGACCTTGTAGGAGGTGGAGGAATGTGCCAAGGAGAGAAGGTGCATGGACAGAGCACAGTGCTGGGCAGAGACACGGGGCAGAAGAGCTCACGGCAGGTCTGTAGAATTTGGGGTCAGCCTTTTGTGGCAGCAGCGCGTGTGGAGAGAAGGAGCGGAGGCTGGAAAGCTGGGTCCCCAGGCCGGATGCTGAAGGCTGACCTTAGTGGTCATGCCGAGGAGCCTGCCTCTCCTGTAGATGGGAGTGAGATTGTGAGGAAGAGGATCCCACTCAAAATTCCTCATGAAAAATAAAACCTTGACAGCAGCAGGTAGTGAGACTGAAGGCACAAAGCCAGTTAGGAGGCCCCTGGGGTAGCCCAGGTAGAAGGTGGAGAGGCCTGAACACGGTGGCCGTAACGATGACTAGAAGAGGACAGATCGGAGAGGCATTAAGGAAGCAGCGTCTGTGGATCCCTCAACTGCTGAATTGGAATCCGAGTGAGGAGGAGGGTTGGGAGTGGCTCCGGGCTCCTTGCGTGTCTGGTTGATGGGGATGCCATCAGCTGATGCTGGGGGTGCTGAAGAACAAGGGTTGGAGAAGGAGCAGCTCCCCAGTGGACGTGTTGAGGTGCCCTGAAGAGGACCTGGCACTCAGAGCGACACTGGGCCCAGACATGGAGTCAGGGCCATAGATGGACCTGGGGTGGGTAACGCCTAGGGGTAGAGGAGCCTGTTCCAGGAGCACTGAGTTAGGCGTCTCAGAATGCTTCTGATTTTGAAATGACTCCAGAGGGAGTAGAATCAGGTATATAAATGAGTTAATATTGGGGGGGAAAAAAGCGGGAGGAAAATTAAGTAGAGTGGCTGAAACAGTTAACTTGGCAGATTTCTCCCTGAGACAAGTTGGTCATGAGCCTGTTTCCCATGTGGCCTTCCAGAGAGACAGCTCTCTCTCCAATCTCCTGATGAGACGATGTGTGGGGGAAGGAGGGGTCATCCCCACAGGTTTGGGATAACTGGGCACCTGTTCTCAACAAGAGCCACCATTAACTGCGGATCTCTTTCGTGTGGGGCACGTAGATTAGCTCACACCATCACAGTGGCCCTGCAGAGTAGACCCATGGCGTTCTACACATCAGGATGGGGAAGCTTTGGGCAAAGTGAGAGGCGGAGGCGACTGGCACCAGAGCGGCTTGGGAGGACGTTGTGACCTGCCCCAGAGGAGGCCTGAGGCTGCTGTTGATGGTACCATGGCTGCTGTTGCGGAGAGTGCCCCGTGGTTCCTGGTCTATGGATGTCGTTAGTGATGGTGGGTTCTATTAAGGTGGCACTGGCTCTTGGCAGATTCACCCACTCTTAGCACCTGTCATCTTGGAAAAGGGTGTAAGCTGGTGCCACAGCCTTCCCTTCTCTCGGAAGAAACTTTCTGACACTGAGCCCCAAGGCCAGAGTATCCTTTCTCCCCTTAAAGGGGAGTTAAAACTTTTTTCTTTCTTCTTTTTTTTTTTTTTTGAAATAGAGATGGTGTCTCACTATGTGACCCAGGCTGGTCTCAAACTCCTGGGCTCCAGTGATCCTCCCGCCTCAGCTTCCCAAAGTGCTGGGATTATAGGTGGGAGCCACCGTGCTCTGCCCCCAGAGTTGAAACTTTTAACTGAGGTTTCAGAATAGTATAAAAATCCTATTTTTTAAATAGAATCAATTATAGTATCTACAGCAACCTAAGCTGTGTCAACTGAATACCGAGGTGACTTCTCGAGGTCTCGGATTGGAAGGATAAAGCTCATCTGATGCTGTGTGTTTCTGGCTCCCCTTTCCTCTCAGTTAATAACAGATCAGAGAACAGAAGGAGTATGCTCAGAGCCACCCAAGACCATGGTGGCCTTCTTCCCTCAAGGTTTTTCCAACAGTCACTATTCGTGGACCAAAAGCAGGCCTTGCGGGAAGCTTGATTTTAAGAGCAGTGAAGAGAGGAGAGCCTGGGGTCGAGACTGCAAAGCAGTGTGAGCACCTCAGGGAGCCTCAAGTGAGGCAAAGGAAAGCCTGGGAGAACTAGTCCAGGGAGGGAGGGGAATGGCCTGTGGCTTTAGGGAAAGGGAACGGAAGACGGTGCAGATGGGCAGAGGGGAGGGTGCGGAGCGTGCTGCGTTTGCCAGGCTTCTCTTACCACCCTGAGTTTTGCTGCTTCTCTCACAGTGACAAGTTTGGGATCAGACTCCATTAGATAAGGGGTCTGGTCTGGAACTGTTTAATTATTCTTTGATGTGATTGGCAGATTTTGTAATAAAAAAAAAAAAAAGAATTAAAATTAGTAATAATGATGATGATGCAACCCAAAGCCCTGGCCATTGTGGGGTGCAGGAAAGCCACAGGAAGACGATGGGGACAGAGCTGTGGTCGCCTGGGCCCTGGGGTCACTGCCCAGTTCCAGCTGTGGCCTCACTACCTCCCTTCTTCCTTCAGCCAGACCCTTGGCTCTGATCTGCTTTTGATTTGAAAAGACTTTAGAACACTTCATGCACAATTTCCAAACACGTTATTATCAGTAGCAGCTTCGGGGCATGCGCAGGGTCCTGGACTTACAGGACAGAGATCCGTGTGGAGTGACAGCACTGCCTTCCTCCACTTACCTTTCTGTATGGCCATGAATTCCTTGACCTCCGTGCTCACTTTGTGAAGAAAACTGGCAGTGATTACCCTCTCCATCAGAGAGATGAGGGAGCCTGAGCTACCAAGAAAGCCACGGACTCGGCCAGAGTCAACCAGCGGGCCGGGCTTTCCTGCTGGCTCGGCCTGTGTTTCCTTCACTGTGCTCTCTACCTTTCCGGAGGCGTCCCAGCTCAGTCACCCCTCCTCCAGAAGTGGTTCTGGCCTGATGGAGGACTTGCACCATCTGTCTCCCAGGCTGGAGTGCAGTGGCACGATCTCGGTTCACTGCAAGCTCTGCCTCCCAGGTTCACGCCATTCTCCTGCCTGAGCCTCTGAGTAGCTGGGACTACAGGCACCTGCCACCACGCCCGGTTAATTTTTTTTGTATTTTAGTAGAGACGGGGTTTCACTGTGTCAGCCAGGATGGTCTCGATCTCCTGACCTCGTGATCCGCCCGTCTCGGCCTCCCAAAGTGCTGGGATTACAGGCGTGAGCCACCACGCCCGGCCGGAAAAGAGTCTATTTTAAAGCCTATAGAAGTGTTCCAGGATGGAAAGCACACTAGTCATGTCGGCCACTCTGGCCTGGGTGTGAGAGCATCTGCCCAGATGGAAAGCCTGTGACTGACATGTAAATGTCAGCTATGGCGAGTGCCCAGTGTGGTGGCGCTGGGGGTTGGGGGCTGGGCACTGGGGTGAAAGTGCCTGTGCTATGCTCACCTAGAGGAAAGAACCTCAAATCTCAGTTGGATTTTTCATGCAGGTTCCTGCTGTCACCCCAAACATGGTGGCCAACTTTGGAGTCTCCTTGGAGAGCCCGTGACGGCCTCAGTGCCTGTGCACCAGGCCCGCTCCAGGGTCTCAGCTTGAGTCCCCGCCGGTTCTGGCTGGCACTGTGTCACCTCTTCTCTGTGTCAGGATCATTTTTATACCTCTCTGTCTGTCTGTCTTTCCCCGTGCCCTCGTTTCTTTCCCGGACCAGCCATTTCAGATTCCATCCAACTCTGTTCAGTGATGATGCCGCTCTCAATGCTGTCAGAGCGCAAGATGTGAGAACGTCTGTGCTGAGTGGCCTGAACGCTGAAGGCTGCGGGTCTTTCTAATGTTGGCATTGAGACTTTACAAGTCTACATTCTTGGCATTGTCAACCAGTTAGAATAGAACAATAAACCCCAGTTTTGGTCACGGGCGTCTGTAATTAAAATGGCAACTGGGACAAGGCAGACACTTACTGAGTGCTGATGGGGTGGCCAGCTCTGTGGTTGCTCAGGAGACACGGGGCTGTGAGATATGGACCCCACTTACAGGGCTCACCTCGTAGTCAGAGAGCGGAGAGACTTATCCAGGACACATGGAAACGACGAGTTGGTGCTTGGCGGTGCTTTGGGGACCATCACAATTAAATGCTCAAAAGTGGAGGAGGGGCTGGAGTATGTGGGGGATGCTTCATAGAGAAGTTAGGACCTGTGATCCTTGCAGGGAGGGGGATGGGCTTTAGAGAAGTTGAGGGAGCAGGCGTGCGTCCTGCACGGACCCCCAGTGAGCGAGGGCCCGGCAGCCTGTTCCCTTCAACAGGCAGGCCACCTCCCGCCCCCAGGCTTCTGCCTCCTTCAGAGGACCTGGGAACAACACCGTTCTGGACCCAGGTTTCCGAACACTTGCAGGTGGAGCCTGGCTCTGAGCAATTCAGTTTGCCAGCAGGAGCTCGACTGCCACTCTGTCGTCAGCCTTTAGTATTCCTGCCGCCGTCCATCCTTGTCCGCTGTCCCTGGACGCTGCAGCCCCATTGTGAAGGGCTGTCACAAGATTCAGGGGAGGCAGCCAGGCCGGGGGGGGACTGTCACGCTGTTCCCAAGGCTCACTGCTCTTCATTCAGTGGCCAGAGAGGTTTGATGTGCATAAATTTCCACTTTAAATGTGTGAGCTCCATGATAGAGGAATTCAGTTTCTTCGGAGTGGCCGGAAAGCTCCTGAAGTAACAACTAGTAGTTTCCAAAAGGAAGATGACAGCTTTACCTAAGAAAGCGTTTTCTGACTCTCTGAGTTTTCTGAACATGAAGTGGATGGGGGAGTGCCCCGTCCCTGGAGGGGCTGAGCTTACAGACAGAGGAAGCGGGTATGGGAGTGCAGGTGTTTTAACACCAGGCCGTCTCTTCCTGGCGTGCCATTTGGTGAATCTGTTTAGTTCTGCTTTTCCCCATCAGCTTTCAGCACCCCCAGCCGCGCCTTCTCGCCCGCTCGTGTTTCCCTCCCCTCTGCCAGGCAGTGAACTTTCTCAGCTGCTCCTTCAGTTTCACATTGAAAGGCATCCCGTTTTCGGTTTCATCCAATACGGCATTGTTACCGTTTTCTGTAAGCTTTAAGGTATCCAGAAATGCTCACAGAAAAACATCAACAAACACCCCCCAAGATACAATTTCCGGATATAAAAGTATTTCTATCTTTGAAATTGTTGGTGGTCATCATTAGCTGACATTTATCAAGCGCCCCATCGAGGGGTGTGGGGTGCCATGGCCATGGGCCTCACAACAGGCCCCTGAGGCCAGGCCCATTTTTGTTCCTAATTTACAAAAGTGGAAGCAGAAGCTCAGCGTGATTAAGCCACCTGCCCAAGGTGTAGTGAGCAAGGGGGCCGGGATTTACACTCAGGCCCTGGGGCCACAGAGCCCGCAGTGGGCCTCCCCCTGACGCTGGGCCAAGCCCCAGGTGTCACTCCTGTGTTCCCGTCTTGCTTTGCAGCTTCATCGCTGTGGAGAACATTGACAGCTACTGCGTGCTCATCTCCTCCAAAGCTGTTTACTTCCTGAAAAGTGGGGACTACGTGGACCGAGAAGCCATTTTCCTAGAAGTCAAATACGATGACCTCTACCACTGCCTTGTCTCCAAAGACCATGGGAAGGTGTACGTGCAGGTGACCAAGAAAGCCGTGAGCACGAGCAGCGGAGTGTCCATCCCCGGCCCCTCCCACCAGAAGCCCATGGTGAGTGCATGGCTGTTCTCAGGCTGTTCTCAGGCTCCTCAGGCGCAGGGCCAGGGCCTCCATGCCTCTGCCCTGCTTCCCCCTCCTCAGCAGGAGCCCATGTAGGAGGTTCAGGCTGGGCCCTTCCCAGGAGTGCTCCTCTCCGTCCTGAACGTGGGAGGGCCCAGGGTATGTTTACGGGGTGATGCTGCCCGGGGTGATGCTGCCCTCCAAGCTGGCCCATGGGTGACTGTGGGAATGTTACTGCCTCACAACATTTGTGCCTCAGTTACTCATAGATGTAGTGAGGGTGACAATACTTACTCTCATTGGTGATAAGGAACAGCTAACAAAACACACAGGGTTTTTCTGCTCCCACAATGGGATTCTCCAGTGCACTGAATGGAAGAAAGCACTGGAGCTCACGCTTCTCCGTTGTTTCTCCTTAACAGTGGAAACCAGAACATTATTTCTAGTAGCTCTAGCACGTGCAATAAGTATTTGTAAATAAAAGTTATACTTGGCCTCCAGAGGGGGCAGGGTATTGCTATGACAAGGCCTTTAAATAAGAAAGCTCCTGTGAACAGCTCACGCTCCTGGAGGGCTGGCCGCCTTGTGGGTTGTGTGGTCATTGTGTCGCTGTCATCCCCTCCTCGCTATTGGTCATGGCAGGTGATTCATTCAGGTCTACACAGCTGACCTTGAGGAGCTGGGGTTCAAATCCAAGTGACTTGACACAGGAGCTGGCTGCAGAGCCCCTCGCGGTGCTGTCCCTGGCCAGTCTGCCTGGTGGCTTGCCACGACACCCAGGTGTTAGTCCTGCTCATTCTCACCCGGTACGCCGGGATTTTGAAGCTTGCATTCAAGAACGATACGTTAATTAAAAGGGCCTGCCCGCGTCTCTCTCTACGGATCAGAAATAGCGCCAGCCTTACTGGGCCTCTCTCCTCCGGAGTCCTTTGGCCTCCCCCTGCTCAGCAATGCACTTGGGCTTGCTTGGGCTTGTGTAAGGCTCCCCTGGGGTCGGTCATTGGCTTAAGTTAGAGCTGGCTGACAAAGAGGGCGAGCACCCCAAAGTGTGAGTATTTCTCCAGATCCCTTCACTGTAGCAGGTGGGCAGCCTCGCCTACTACACTTCTGCACCCTTTCAAAGCAGGTGAGCAGGGAGGTGTTTGTGGTAAGAAAGACCTAGACGCTTTTGTTGGCTGATTCTTCTTCCTTCCTCGGCTGTCACCTGAGATGTGAACCCCGCACTCCTGCTCTCGGTCTTACCTCTGCACATCAGTTCTGGGGGCGGGGAGGGGTGGGGTCCCAGATGGCAGGTGAGTATGGGTTGGCTGCACAGTCCTGGGGAATGTTTAAAAAGACAGATCGGCCAGGCGTGGTGGCTCACGCCTGTAATCCCAGCACTTTGGGTGGATCACGAGGTCAGGAGTTGGAGACCATCCTGGCTAACACGGTGAAGCCCCGTCTCTACTAAAAAAAAAAAAAAAAAAATTAGCCAGGTGTGGTAGCACACGCCTGTAGTCCCAGCAACATGGGAGGCTGAGGCAGGAGAATCACTTGAACCCGGGAGGCGGAGGTTGCAGTGAACAGAGATCGTGCCTGGGTGACAGAGACTCCGTCTTAAAAATAAAAAAAAAAATCCAGACTTGAGTGCAAGTGAACTAGGGGAGCAGCCCCGGCCATCACTGTTTCTTTGACGTGGACATCCCATCCTGAGACACAGCTGGGCTGGGAGCCGCCGCCTAGGGGATCTGATTCCTGGGTTTCCCCACCCTGGGGGCAGGTGACCCATCCTGTTCTCCTCCTTAGGTCCACGTGAAATCTGAGGTCCTCGCTGTCAAGTTGTCACAAGAAATAAACTACGCCAAGAGCCTCTACTATGAACAGCAGCTTATGTTAAGACTCAGCGAAAACCGAGAGCAGCTGGAGCTGGACTCCTGAAGCCCCGCTGCTGAGACGGGCGCTCCCGACACAGCACAGACCCGCCGGGAGGAAAGAGGCCAAGCTCTCGGCGGGCATTAGAGGCAGAACCAGAGTTGGGTTTGGGGAAGTTGTCAAGGAATGAGGGAAAGTAAATCCTCATGAGGAAAGATACAAGTGGAAATCACATTAATTTGTGAGGCAGGGAGTTATTTTAGATTATGGGAAATAATTTTTAAAGGTATTGGTTAAATAACATTTAAAAACATGTACCGAGACGAATCTAATTTTTAGATGCCCTGTATTTTGTTAACATGTATATATGTACAACTGTGTGTTTGTAAATATATAGGAACGTTTCTGAGCAGGGCCTGTGCTATGTGTAAAGGTTTGTTAACTGTAAAGTAATATAAAATTATATTGGATCTTCTATTGCACTAATTCTAGACATCTAATTCAGGATACTGTCTATAGAAAGGCATTCTTAAAGAATGTTACATCTTAGTTTTGGAGACTAAAGTATTCCCAGTAAAGTGGGTTGAGGTGAGGGCTGTGGTCCTGAAAGGGACACCTTTGACATCGTGGCTGCCCAGTTGGGCCGTGAGCTGCGGCACCCAGGACTAGCGCTGGCCCCTCAGAAGGATCTAGGAGAGGGGCTTGGGAGCTCACTTTTAATTTCTCACCCCCATTTTACAAAGAGTGCTTAGATTCTCACAAATTGTGTTGTAAGTTATCCATTTGGCTTTATCCTAACTAGTCTTACCAAACTTAGAGGGAAACCTGTGCTCTATTACCACACATGGGCAAATCAGCATTGTAAGCTTTCTCAGGTTATTATTAGAGAGGTTGGAAACATTGGTAAACTCTGTTAACTGAGAAGGAAAAGAAAAATCCCATTGAACTACTGCAACAAATCAGAAATCCACATAAGAGTGCTCTCCTGCCTGGGCAGCAGCAACCAAGAACAAAGCCCGGGGACTGTTTTCCTTTTAATAAAGCCACAGGCGGGCATCGCAGCTCCACAGCCCGAGGGGACACAGGATGGAAACCCCAGGGTGAGAAGGGAGCGGGGAGAGTTCCAGAAAGGGGATGAAATAGTATTAAAAAGCTGCGTTGGTAAGCTTTTCGTGGAACCAAGATTTGACGAAAGCATCTCTTATCCTTGTTTTTAAATTCCTGCTGGGAGCAAGGCCTGGTATGAGCGGCCTGGGTCTTTTTTTGGTGTTTCGCTTTTCTGTAAGGATTAAGCATCTAGGGAGAAGGGAAAAAGGGCCTCACTTTAGAATGAATGACTCACCTTGTGATTTTAAAATTTTTATTTTAATAAAGCTAATCAATTTCTACAACCTTGTCACATGTAGCTGAGTCTGGGATGACTCAGTGGATCAGTGGATGCGTGGAAGGTTTTGGTGTTTATAACTCATGACCCAAATCCTTCCAAAACACAAATGAAGCTAATCTTCTTCCCCTCCCTTTCCTCTCCCACTTCCCCTCTGTGTCTGTCTGTGTGTGTGTGTGTGTGTGTGTGTGTGTGTGTGTCTGTGTGTGTGTGTGTGTGTGTATGTCTGTGTGTGTATGTGTATGTCTGTGTGTGTGTGTGTGTGTGTGTATGTGTGTGTGTGTCTGTCTGTGTGTGTGTGTGTGTGTATGTCTGTGTGTGTATGTGTATGTCTGTGTGTGTGTGTATGTCTGTGTGTGTGTGTGTGTATGTCTGTGTGTGTGTGTGTGTGTGTGTGTGTGTGTGTGTGTGTGTGTGTGTGTGTGTGTACGCGTGCAGAGGAAGGAAGGGAGCTTTAGCACAAGTAGCTACATGGTGTTCAAGGATCAGCTTTCTTGAACTCCGAGGCTGGTTGCCTTCGCTGAACTCCAAGTTAGTGGATTGCAGAATTGAAACTTGGCTTTTGCGGCATTGGGTGGGTTTTAGTTTGTGTCTTTCCGGGGGGTAGTCGTGATTGTGTCAGCACTCATGCCCTGCACAAGATCGCAGCAGGATACAGCCAAGTGGCAGCTCCTCCGCAGCTTCCTCCTCAGCCTCCCTCCTTGCACCCCAAAGTTTGGCTTGTGGTTTTTGTCATCAGCAACCCACTGCCTGAGATCATGATCTCTTAAAAGATGAGACTCTCGGAAGGGTTGATTGTATGCGTCAGTGAGCCTTCTATCAGCTTCTGAAACAAAGTCACTTGAAATTTCTTGATGAGATCAAGGAGTTTAGCGTTACTAAAGAAATCTGCTTTGGGCCGCAGCAGTGCTGGGCATTCTCAGATCTGACTGAGGAAGTTAGCCTGCAGCTGGTGCTTTAGGAGGAATCCAGAGAAGTGTTCAGATGCCCTCCTCGGGCTCCTTTCTAATTTTATTCAATCTTTAAATAGCTGCCCATCTCCTGTGATTGCACAATCAAGCACTTTGACACTCGCACCTTAGGAGAGGCAGATGTTAAAATGGGATCCAAAGACCATCTAGGGCAAGGCTGGGTGGGAGATGGGAGGGCGAACGGCGAGCTGTTCCACTTCTCAGCCCTCCCCTGCCCTGCAGCCCTGGGCCACCTGCGGCCAGAAGGTTTCAGGGGTGTCTGACATCCCCTCCTGGTTCTCACCAGGAAAACATGCAAAACTTTGGAGGAAACAGGCGCTGCCCGTGGCTCCTTCAATGCCCCGTTTCTTTGTAAACTGATACTCAGCCAGCAACGTCTAAGACTTTGTTAAGATCATTTCTGGCCGGGCGCGGTGGCTCAAGCCTGTAATCCCAGCACTTTGGGAGGCCGAGACGGGCGGATCACGAGGTCAGGAGATCGAGACCATCCTGGTTGACACGGTGAAACCCCGTCTCTACTAAAAAAAATACAAAAAACTAGCCGGGCGCGGTGGCGGGCGCCTGTATTCCCAGCTACTCGGGAGACTGAGGCAGGAGAATGGCGTGAACCCGGGAGGCGGAGCTTGCAGTGAGCTGAGATCCGGCCACTGCACTCCAGCCTGGGCGGCAGAGCGAGACTCCGTCTCAAAACAAAAAAAAAAAAAAAAAAAAAAAAAAAAAAGATCATTTCTACTGCTTTTCTTTCTGCCTCAAACACACAGTTGGTCTCTGAGGAAAGTAAAATAAATGGAATAAGCGTAAATTGGGTAAGGAGATATCCAAAGCCACTCAGTCCCTTGACCCAGCACCGTTGACCGACCCGTGTCACTCCCTGGCTGGCGCTGCTTCTCTGTGCTCACTGAAAGGTGAGCCAGGCCAGTGTTTCCCCAGGCTCTGGCCTGGTCACTACACAGTGGAAAACAGACAAGCGGCCCCTTCCCCAGTCCCAGAGTGTCTTGCTGCTTGGTGGGTACTCACCGCAATGTTCTGAAGGCTCCAGGGCCACTTTGTTTGTAAGTATGATCTGTGCCTCAAAATACCATAGTAGCTGCTTGATAAAATTCTAAAAATGAAATATCTGGTTCTCTATTATGTAAACACTATTACAGTCACCAATGTGTTAAGACTCTCGAGTCTGGTTCTCATATCAGAGTCATCATTTTTCTTCCTGTGGAATAAAATGCTTTGTGGACTTCCCAAACTTGTTGTTTGTTTTCTTCTGGTCTCTTGGTGATCTGTAGCTTCTAGAGCTATCACCAGTGACAAATACCAAACATAGTGTGATGTTCATGATAAAATGTGGCCTCTCCCCCCAAGCCTGGGGAGGCAGCCCCACTCCTTAACCAGTCTCAACCTCCCAAGAGTAAGTGGCAGTCTCCGCACTATACTGGCTGCTGCTCAGCCCACTCTGAGGTTCCTGGTTCAAGCCCCAGCAGGACAGAAGTCACACTAAGGGTTTAGGCAGCTGAAGAAGAAACAGCAAAGGAGGCCGGGAGCGGTGGCTCACGCCTGTAATCCCAGCACTTTGGGAGGCTGAGGCGGGCGGATCACGAGGTCAGGAGATTGAAACCATCCTGGCTAACACAGTGAAACCTCATCTCTACTAAAAATGTAAAAAATTAGCCGGGCGTGGTGGCGGGCGCCTGTAGTCCTAGCTACTCGGGAGGCTGAGGCAGGAGAATCGCTTGAACCCGGGAGGCGGAGGTTGCAGTGAGCCAAGATCACGCTACTGCACTCCAGCCTGGCGACAGCTTGAGACTCTGTCTCAAAAAAAAAAAACTAGAAAAGGAGACTCAGCAGGATCATCCAGAGACGGAGTGACACCACGAGGGGATGGATCCTAGAAGCTGAGGCCAGAAAGGTTTCAAAGACCATTGAGTGCTGCTGCTAAGTCAGGTGGGATGAGGACCAACAATTACCAATGGACCTAGCGACACTGAAGTCACTGGAAACCTTTCCAAGAGTGGTTTCAATGGAGCATTGGAGGTGAAAACCGGGCTGGAGGAGGTTCAAGAGGAAAATGGAAGGAGAGAAATACCAACAGCTCTCTAGAGGAATCTGGCCGCAAATGGAGAGAACTGACCAGAAATTCAAGAGGGCAGGAAGGAATAAGGGAAAAGAGGGCCTGGCAGGCCGGGAAGATGGGTGGAGGTGGGGGAGCTTGAGATTCGGTTGATTGCTCCTGTTTTCTCACATCAGGCAAGAATGAATACAGGGCGGGAAGTGATGCAGATTTGGAGAGAGAGAAGGTGCACATAGTCATGTAGGATAACAGAAGCATGGTATGTTTGCCGGGCAACATTAAGGACCCATTTGAGGTTGATGACCGTGAATTTAAAGTGGGACCAGGCAGCCTGTGTTGTGTTTTTGTCCGACCACATTTAGCTGCACAGCTTCAGTGTTGTAGGATAGGCAAAGAATTGGCTTTAATCAAGAAATATTCCCCTCACCTATTCAGGTACCTCATCCACGGTTGCCCAGTTGAACTGGGCAACAGCCAGTCAGAACAAAATGTCAACAGAAATCCAAAAGCCTAGAGAAGGGAAGGGCTACGCTTTCCAAACCAAAGCACAACTTCTGAAGACTATGCCCCTTCCAAATGGGAGGGACAGTGGGAGGTGTGGTTAACAACCCCTACATGAGCACACAATTAGACTCTTTTCGAGGGTTCACGGATGCAGTGGGACAATCAGTCAGTGTTTGATAGTGAACCAGCCAGGCACTCCAGGGCATGGGGATGTCACTGACAGAAAGGGTGTGTGTATGACGATCTTCCCTTTCCTCAGCCGAGTTCAGCATGCCGTCTTGCAGGTATTGGTTGACTGCAAACAACTTTCACCCCAGCTCTTTAGACCAAGAATGTGATTTCTAGCACTGTAAGAGATACTTGATATTTGCTGTTCACTGGACAGTGCATCCCAAGACCCTAAGAACAGAAAGTGCTTCCTGAACACAGACCCAAGCATGTTCATTATTATGAAGAAGTTTGGATTAACCTGGAAGAGCACTTCTTCAGGAAATCTGAAGTGAGATTTCACTCCCATCTGCAAGGGTCTCGAAGACCATCCAAGTTGTGGCTCTCTGGCTGGGGGCATGATAAAAGCAATCATAAAGACCAAAGAAAGGGACTGTAATTCTAGCGCTTTAGGAAGCCAAACCAGGAGGAGCAAGACCAGCCTGGGCAACAGAGGGAGACCCTGTCCAAATTTTTACCATGTTATATAATTATTTATAGCTTCATACGCCGATATACATAGTCATAGATTCCTAACTTTGGTGTTTACAAAAATGGAATCTATTAAACACTGTTTAGCGACTTGCTTTTCTCACTGTTCCCGCAGGCTGGTATCACTGTAGTTTATTCTCTGAAGTGCTGCATGATCATTAATGGTGTAAATGTTCTATAATTCACTCACCTATTCCTGTTTCAGTGGGCGTTCACTTTGCTTTCCAGCTGCTTCCACCCTGCCCCCAAGATCAATGCTGCAATAAATGCCCGCCTATGTATGCGTTTACACACCAGTTTCATTTCTGTACAGTCACTTCCCGGGAGCTGATTAGTTAGGAGGTATGTTCCAGACCACTTTCCCCCAGTGCTGGTGGGAACGTGAAGGGCAGCACCCATCTCTGCCCCTCTTACCTGTCTGATGGGTACAAAGTGATAGTTCGTTGTTACTTTATCTTGCGTGTCCCCAGCAGCGAATTTGACCATCAATTGATTGTTTGTTGGCATTTGGATTTACTGTTAGGAACGGCATTTGCTGAATTACAGCAAATGCCTTTTCAGCATCTATTATTATGAACAGTTTATTATGATACTGTTTCTTCTCCTTTAATTTTTGTTTAAGTAGCACGTTGATATATTTCCTGATATGGAACCACTCTTAATCCCTGGAATAATGGGTTCCACTTGGATAAAATGTGTTAGTTTGTTTTTCTTTTGATACATTTCTGGCTCTTTTTTGCTAAGATTTTGAGTCTTGGCATTTTTTAAGTGAAAGAGGTCTATAATTTTCTTTTTTTCAGAGTAACCTTTTCTTTGTTTTGTTTTTGAGACAGAGTCTCTGTTGCCCAGGCTGGAGTGCAGTGACTCAATCTTGGCTCACTACAACCTTGAACTCCTGGGCTCAAGCGATCCTCCCACCTCAGCCTCCCACGGAGCTGGGGCTATAGGCATGTGCCACCTTGCCCGGCTAATTTTTTTTTATTTTGAGTAGAGATGGGGTCTTACTGTGTTGCCCAGGCTGGTCTCAAACTCCTGGACTCAAGTGATCCACCTCACTTCCCAAAGTGCTGGGATTATAGGCATCAGCCACTGTGCCCAGTCTCTTCATCAGACTTTAGAATGAAAATTATGCTCTCTTCGTAGAATGGACCGGGGAGCTTTCCACCATTTGGCTTACAGTACTTAAATTACATTAGAATTTTCAGTTCTGATTTTCAAAGCTTGGATAAAAGCTGGTTGCAAATCCTTAGGTTATATAACTTTTTTTTTTTTTTTTAAGAGACAAGGTCTTGCTCTGTCACCCAGGCTGGAGTGCAGTGGTGTGACCATAGTTCACTGTAGTCTTGAACTCCTGGGCTCAAGCCATCCTCCTACCTCAGCCTCCCAAGGATCTAGGACCACCGGCACACGCCACCATGCCCAGCTAATTTATTTTCTTTTTTGTAGAGGCAGGGTCTCTCGCTCTTTGCCAAGGCTGGTCTCAAATTCCTAGCCTCAACTAATTCTCCGGCCTCAACCTCCCAAAGAGCTGGGATTATAGACATGAGCCACTGTGCCCGGCCTAGAATGCTTTTCAGTGGTACCCTTTAATCATCCCTTGCTCTACTCTGTTTATTGGACTATTCAGGTTTTCCATTTCTTCATAGGTCAATTTTGGTAACATTTGATTCTTTTAAATCGTTCGGTTCTCTTAACTGTTGGAATGTGTTGCTGGTACAGTTGCATGTATTATTTTAAGTCCTCATATCTGGTTATTTCTCCTTTCTCATTCCTTGCGTGTTTTCACTTTTTTTTCATAACTAACTTTTTGAGGATGTTAGTGTTCTTTTCAAAGAACCAGTTTGAAATGTGCTTTTCTTTGCCACTTTTTGTTATTTTATTGATCACATCTTTAATCTTTTGGTCCCTATACCTGGCCTGTTTTGATTGATTTTACTATTCTTTTCTTGCTTTCTAAGGTAAGTATTTTGTTTTGTAGTGCTGTATTTTTTTCAACTTTCTTCTTGAATAATGACATTTTTAGGTTATAAATTTTCCTCTGGTACTCAGTTTGTCTCATTAATTTTGGCATTAAGCGTTCTCCTTTTATTGCTTTCTATGTAGTCTTTAATTTTGCTTTTAATTTCTTCTTTGATCTAAGGATTACCTACTTGTTAATTTCTATATATTAAATTATCTTATTTATTTATTTATCTATTTGAGACGAAGTCTGGCTCTGTTGCCCAGGCTGGAGTGCAGTGGCGCAATCTTGGCTCACTGTAACCTCCGCCTCCCAGGTTCAAGGGATTCTCCTGCCTCAGCCTCCTGAATAGCTAGGACTTGGTATGCCACACGCCTGGCTAATTTTTTGTATTTTTAGTAGAGATGGGGTTTCACCATGTTGGCCAGGCTGGTCTTGAACTCCTGACCTCAAGCAATCCTCCCACCTCAGCCTCCCAAAGTGCTGGGATTACAGGTGTGAGCCACTGTGCCCAGCCAAATTATCTCCTTTAAATTAATGTTTTGAATTTTATTGGATTACGATCAGTAAATAAATGTAACCTGAAGATTTCTACACTCTCAAAACATCTGGGCTGTGCGCAGGGGCTCACGCCTGTAATCCCAACACTTTGGGAGGCCAAGGTGGGCGGATCACTTCAGCTCAGGAGTTTGAGATCAGTCTGGGCAGCACTGCGAAACCCCATCTCTGCAAAATATACAAAAATGAGCCTGGCGTGATGCGCACCTGTAGTCCTAGCTACTTGGGAGATGAGGTGAGAGGATCTCTTGAGCCAGGGAGGTCGAGGCTGCAGTAAGCCATAACCACTGTACTCCACTGGGTAACAAAAGTGAGACTCTGACCAAAAAAAAAATCTGTTGTGATTTTCTTTTTGTCCAAGTGGTTGATCAGTTTATGTAAATGTTCCAGGGCCGGGTTCGGTGGCTCATGCCTGTAATCCCAGCACTTTGGGAGGCCAAGGTGGGCAGATCATGAGGTCAGGAGTTTGAGACTAGTGTGGCCAATACGGTGAAACCCTGTCTCTACTAAAAATACAAAAAAATTAACTAGGCGTGGTGGTGTGCGTCTGTAGTCCCAGCTACTCAGGAGGCTGAGGCAGAAGAATTGCTTGAACCCAGGAGACGGAGGTTGCAGTGAGCCAAGATCGTGCCACTGCACTCCATCCTGGGCGAGAGAGCAAGACTCCATCTAAAATAAATAAATAAATGTTCCATGAAGATATGAAACAAAAGTATATTCTCTCTTTGAGGCATGCAAAGGTACAGATAGAAAGACAGACACACAGAACTTTGTAGACTGTCTGAATTAAGTCCTGCAGGATATGATTTTGCGTGTGGGAGAGGCTGCCTTGCATCTTCAAGTGGCCCGAGGGGCAGTCTCTTAACTCCAGCTATATCCTTTGGAAGTGCAGTACGTGCTTAAAGTAAACAAAGTTAGAAGAAAGGAAAAAGAAGAACGCAGCAGCCTTAATTAAGCTTCCTCCAAATACTCCAGTTGGAACTTCAGAAGGATTTGACGTGGGACAGGCAGCTCTGTAATGCAATTTGGAACAATTGCATTACAGAGCTGCCTGTCCCACGCCCAGGAGCGGGACCAACCCATTTGTCGCTGAGAGGAGCCAGACCATGTTCTCCCACAGTCTTACCCAAACAGCACACCCAGCGGCAGCAGCTCCCAGGGGCTCACAAAACTTCACACCTCATGCTTCTTCTGGTCTGACTCAAAAGCACAGAAAGGTCATGGGTACGTTTTGACTTGGAGGAAATGTGTGAATCTAGACCAACTTGGCTCTTGGAAACCCCGGGCGAGTGAGCCCCCAAGGGAGGGAGTGTGTGGGAGACGGGAGGGGCGGTGCTGGGAGGGGGCGGGTGCTGAAACAGCTCCCAGGGCTACTTGAGAGGGAAAAGTCCTGCCTTTTGGGCGTATTTTCCTAAGATGCTTAAGGGGTACACAGACACCTCCGGGAAGTTTGGCCAAGCCTGTGGAAAGGCAACTCTCAATCTGTTCCATGGTTTGTCCACAGAGATCACGCATCCCTAGGTGTTCCCAGACAACACACATGACTCTGATGCTGCAGAACCTAACCCTCTGCCCCTCCAGCAACAGGGAGGCACTGCCAGCCGCTGCTCTTGAGCACGTCCTGGGCGCCAGGCTCGCTACTGAGTGCATGGATATGCAGTGAATAGGGTGGCATTCTTGCTGCCCTCGCTGAGCTGTACTAGTAGTGGGCGTCAGGGTGGGGCAGGGAAGACTCAACCGAGAAACAGGCGGATGGTCTGAGTCCAGCAAGAGTGAGGAGAGTTCACGAGGCACCGGGAAGAAGGCAGTGCCCATGTGGAGCCCTGAGGCAGGGACCTGCTTAGCACAGCTGAGTCCCAGGATCCCTGGACTGGCTGGAGCCCAATAAGAGGAGGTGGGAGGCGCAGCCGGGCCAGGTCATGATGGACTCTGTAAGCCACGCTGGGAGAAGCTATAAGCAGAGGGTTCCACGGTGAGGCTGACATCACAAAAGAAATACCTGTCCGGGCCGGGCGCGGTGGCTCACGCCTGTAATCCCAGCACTTTGGGAGGCCGAGTCGGGCGGATCACCAGGTCAAGAGATCGAGACCACCCTGGCTAACACGGTGAAACCCCGTCTCTACTAAAAATACAAAAAATTAGCCGGGCGTGGTGGCGGCGCCTGTAGTCCCAGCTATTGGGGAGGCTGAGGCAGGAGAATGGTGTGAACCCGGGAGGCGGAGCTTGCAGTGAGGTGAGATCAGGCCACTGCACTCCAGCCTGGGCGACAGAGCGAGACTCCGTCTCAAAAAAAACCACAAAAAACAAAAAACAAAAAAGAAATACGTGTCTGGCTGCAGATGAAGACAGGGTAGCATGAGTTAATAGTGGAGAGCAGCTGCAATAGCCCAGGCAAGAAATAAGGAGGCTTGGATGAGGATGGGGGCAGAGAGATGGAAGGGAGCAAATAGAGTCTGGATATGTTTTTGAGGGAGAACAGAAAAACCAGTGAGATTGATTTCATGCAGAGATTAGGGGCCAAGCACAGTGGCTTATGCCTGCAATCCCAACACTTTGGAAGGTGGAGGCAGGAGGATCACCAGAGCCCAGGAGTTTGAAACTTCAAAACCAGCCTGGGCAACATAGCAAGACCCCACCTCTAAAACAAAAAAAATTAGCTGGCCGTGGTGGCACACGCCTGTAGTCCCAGCTACTAAGGAGACCAAGACAGGAGAACTCCTTGAGTCCTAAAGTCAAGGCTGCAGTGAGCCGAGATTGCACACTGCACTTCAGTCTGGCAGACAGAGCCAGACCTTGTCTCAAAAAATAAAAAAGATTAGGGGAAAAGAAATGTCAAGGGTAGCTTCTGGGTTTCTAGCTTAAGCAACCAGTGATGTGTTTAAAACCATGGAGGCAGATTTGATGATAATGAGAGTAGAATTTGAGATGAGAAGAGTGCCAGGACCTGGACAAGCCCCACGGATCACGAGGTCAGGAGATCGAGACCATCCTGGCTAACACGGTGAAACCCCGTCTCTACTAAAAATACCAAAAAATTAGCCAGGCCTGGTGGCGGGCGCCTGTAGTCCCAGCTACTCGGGAGGCTGAGGCAGGAGAATGACGTGAACCTGGGAGGCAGAGCTTGCGGTGAGCTGAAATCACGCCACTGCACTCCAGCCTGGGTTACAGAGTGAGACTCCATCTCAAAAAAAAAAAAAAAAAAAAAAAAGAAGAAGAAGAAGAAGAAGACGGTGCTTCAAGAAGGAGGATATGGTCAACTGGATTGCATGGCGATAAAACACCAAGTAAGACATATGTTGTATTCAACAATGTAGAGGACATTGCCTGTAAGTTTTGTTGGAATTTCAGACGGAGCGAAGTTAGGGAGGATGAAGTGCCAATGGCAGGTTAAGGAGAGATCGTGAATGTGACGGAGTGGCCATGGAACTTTGGCCCACGGCAGTGACTTACAAGGGCGGTCAGTGGGAGTAGGAGCCTGCATGCTGGAGAAAGAGTGCAGATCCAGCCTGCAAACAATTAAAAAACAATAATAAAACTAGGACTAAAAGCCGGCTGCTTTTTATTATCACTGTGCTCTTGGCAATTCTAAACAAAATCTGGAGATTTGGGGTGGAGATAAAATTCTCCTCCCATCAAAAATCTTTAGTGAGTTTAAATTCCAGTGAGTTTTAGTAGATATGTAGGCAAGCTTTAAATTAGCACATTGTAGTACTTCTCCTTTAGTAAACCTTGTACACCACATGGATATTAACTCTGAGATCTGCCGGTTATACAGCGGGCGCCCACCAAACGTGGACTCAGCTAATGCACCTTCATTTCAAGAGAACGTTCTAATGGTTTGGGATTGTTCAGGCTTGCTCGGGCACGGTGGAGTCTCTAACCCCCCTGTTCTAACATATTTCTGCATTTAAACAGATTTTTTTTTTTTTTTTACAATATTTACATTTTATCTATTGATGACAGTTTCTCCATAGGCTATATCCTCTTTTTTTTTTTTTTTATTTCACCTGTATTACATCATATTCCATGCATTACAATCTGTCAAAATAAGGACAGAGACAGGAAAACGAAACGAAAATAATAGAGTGTTTAAAGTTATCATCTTTCATGACCAAGGGTGGAATGGGATGGTTATAACACTCTAATGAGACATAAAGTGATTCTTGAAGGTTTTTTTTTTTAATCTAGCTCCACTTTTATTTTTTATGTATTTATTATTATTATACGTTAAGTTCTAGGGTACATGTGCACAACATGCAGGTTCGTTACATATGTAAGACAAAGCAGTGGGACGGGACTTGAGTTGCTTCAATTCTGTCATTCTGTGTGACCACTTGCGGTTTTATTTTATTTATTTATTTATTTATTTATTTATTTATTTATTTATTTTTGAGATGGAGTTTCACTCTTGTTACCCAGGCTGGAGTGCAATGGTGCAATCTCGGCTCACTGCAACCTCCACTTCCCAGGTGCAAGCAATTCTCCTGCCTCAGCCTCCCATGTAGTTGGAATTGCAGGCATGCACCACCATGTATTTTTAGTAGAGACGGGGTTTCACCATGTTGGCCAGGCTGGTGTCGAACCCCTGACCTCAAGTGATTTGTCCGTCTCAGCCTCCCAGAGTGCTGGGATTACAGGTGTGAGCCACCATGCCCGACCTCACTTGCAGTTTATTTGTGTTTTAAAACTTAAAGAATGAGGCCGGACACAGTGGCTTACGCCTGTAATCCCAACATTTTGGGAGGTTGGTCAAGGCAGGTGGATCACCTGAGGTCAGGAGTTTGAGACCAGCCTGGCCAACATGGTGAGGTTGCAGTGAGCTGAGATCGCGCCACTGAACTCCAGCCTGGGCGACAGAGAGAGACCCTGACTCAAAAAAAAAAGAGAAAAAAAACTTAAAAAGTGAAACAGAATTCAGACTAGGAAGGGGAACCTTCTTGTCTGGTAAGTGCAAATTTTAGTTCATCAATGAAATGTAAAGAAAATTGTTATGTTAGCAGTATGATTTTACAATTGCCACAATTTTCAGTTGTACCTTTTGCTGATGATTTTCTTAAAATCCACTTACTAGTTACTGGAGAATTATTTAAATAGACATTTGTTATATAGGGCTGTCACCAAAAAAACAAAATACAGATCATTAAGTAAATATAAAAAACATACAACGATGGCCGGGCACAGTGGCTCACACCTGTAATCCCAGCACTTTGGGAGGTCAAGGCGAGCGGATCACCTGAGGTCAGGAGTTGAAGACCAGCCTGGCCAACATGGCAAAACCCCGTCTCTACTAAAGAATACAAAAATTAACTGGGTGTGGTGGTGCACACCTGTAATCCCAGCTACTGGGGAGACTGAGGCACGAGAATCGCTTGAGGAGACTGAGGCACGAGAAGCGCTTGAACCTAGGAGGCGGAGGTTGCGGTGAGCTGAGATCGCGCCACTGCACTCCAGCCTGGGCAACAGAACGAGACTCTGTCTCAGAAAAGCAAACAAACAAACAAAAAACATTCAACAAGAGTAAGTAGTTGTGTCCTTTTATACTGTCATACTTTTATACTGTGATTGTGTATTTTTAAAGTTCAATAAATATTCACCATCTGCATTTATTTTATTATTGTTTCATTCATTATTGTTAGTGAAGATATTAGGTTGGTGCAAAGGTAATTGCTGGTTTGTTTGTTTTGAGATGGAATTTCACTTTTGTTTCCCAGGCTGGAGTGCAATGGTGCGATCTCAGCTCACTGCAACCTCTGCCTCCCGGGTTGAAGCGATTCTCCTGCCTCAGCCTCCCGAGTAACTGGGATTACAGGCATGCGCCACCACGCCTGGCTAATTTTGTATTTTCAGTAGAGACGGGGTTTCTCCATGTTGGTCAGGCTGGTCTTGAACTCCTGACCTCAGGTGATCTGCCCACCTTGGCCTCCTAAAGTGCTAGGATTCCAGGCATGAGCCACCGTGCCGGCAGGTAATTGCTGTTTTTGTCATTGAAAGTAGTTTTGTCATATTGAGAAAGGAAGAGTTAAAAACAAAGCAAAACTCTTCTATGGGCTTCCAGACCACTAAGACACCACTGGTCCAAGGTAAGGGTCCTGGGGGATATCCAATGTCTGTCATCCCTGGAGATGGGAGAGGAGCTGGGTCTGACCGTGGGGACCACCAGACTAAACCAAGGCCCGTCACGGAGTTGATAAGAGAAGTTCCCAAAAGGACTGAAACATCTTCAGTGCAGCCTGAATTGGGGAAGGGAAGGGCAGGTGGGTGAGGGGAGAGGAGAATGAGAGAGTCCTGAACTGGAATTTTATGGGAGCTCAGAAAGAACTGTTTTCAAATCCGGTGCCCCACCGTGTCCCATGCCACACTAATCCTGTCCCCAAAGGCAGCTACTTTGAACTCTTTTCCAATATCTTCTTGTATTTAACTCTATTTTTCCAAATACGATGTTTTCACCTATTTTTGCATTTTTTGCCAATTGTGGGTGTGGTCTACTGATTTTCTACTGTGGAGGATTAGGCTTTGGCTCTCTCCATCTCCCCCACAACCTCCCCAAAATATTCCACACTGGGGAGAAAAGGAGAAACATCATTACATATCCTAGATGTTTATAGGATAGCAGGGGAATATTATGAATAACTTTTTGCCTTTAAATCTAACAATGCGGATAAAATGGGCACATTTCTTGAAAGGCACAAATTACAGAAAGTCATAGGAGAAACGGGAAATTTGAATAGCCCTATATCTATTCATGAAATTAAATTTTTAATTAAAAACCTTCCCCCACACAAAAAAATCCAGGCCCAGATGGCTTCACTTGCGAATTCCACTCAAGGAAAACACTCAAGGGAAAATTAGTATCAACCCTACACAAATCCGCACTAGAGAAGGCAGCACTTTCCGATTCATGTTGTGATAAACAAACTATAGTATAACATAGGGTTGAAATACTACGCAGCAAGGAAAGCCCACAAACTACTGACACACAAAGCCGCCTAGAGGAGCTCACAATCACGCAGAGTGAAAGGAGGGTAACGGCCCAGCTAAGATTTAAAGAAAGAGTTAATGGTGTGAAGAGGCGTGAATGGGAGTGAGCAGAGAGAGATTTTTCTCTTTGAGGACAGGAAGCCAGTGACCTAAATGACTAAAGGAGCCTCTGGCCTTGGCTACTCCCTGAGATGGAGAACTGGGAGACAGCCTGGCGCGGTGGCTCAAGCCTGTAATCCCAGCACTTTGGGAGGCCCAGGTGGGCAGATCACAAGGTCAGGAGACCAAGACCATCCTGGCTAACATGGTGAAACCCCGTCTCTACTAAAAATACAAAAAAGTAGCCGGGCATGGTGGCGGGCGCCTGTAGTCCCAGCTACTCAGGAGGCTGAGCAAGAGAATCGCTTGAACCCGGGAGGCGGAGCTTGCAGTGAGTGGAAATCGCGCCACTGCACTCCAGCCTGGGCGACAGAGCGAGACTCCATCTCAAAAAAAAAAAAAAGAAAAAGAGAACTGGGAGGCCGTCTTAGGTGATGGGTTTCACTTTCAACACGTTGAACATGGGGCCCTGCAGAGCATCCAGTTGGCAGCGTTAGAAAGGTAGAGATGGGGGAGTCATTCTTTTGGAGACAGTAGTTTGTTTGTTTGTTTGTTTTTTGGAGACAGTCTCATTCTGCTGCTCAGGCTGGAGTGCAGTGCTGCAATCTCGGCTCACTGCAACCTCTGCCTCCCAGGTTCAAGCGATTCTCCTGCCTCAGCCTCCTGAGTAGCTGTGATTACAGAAATGTGCCACCACACCCAGCTAATTTTTGTATTTTTAGTAGAGACGGGGTTTCACCATATTGGCCAGGATGGTCTCGATCTCCTGACCTCAAGTGATCCACCCACCTTGGCCTCCCAAAGTGCTGGGATTCCAGGCGTGAGCCACCGCGTCCGGCCTGGAGACAGTAGTTTAAATAAGTCCTGGCATGAATGCCTTACTCAGAGGGGGCATAAAGTGAGGGGTCTAAGGCCAGCGCCCTGGGAAATGTCAACGTAAGGACTGCCAGGGGAGGAGGAACCAGGAAGGGTCAGTGACAGGGATGGAAGGGGGTGTCGTGGGGAAAAGGGCAGAGGCAGAGGGACTAGTGACCGCCTCTGCTCTGAGGTCAGGTGGAGCAAGACTGGAAAGAGGCCGGGGGTTGGGAAATGAGGCCATCGGTGGCCTTGTCCCCGGCGGCTCTGGGATGTGGGCCAGAAGCCGGTGGCTGGTGTTGCAACAGGATCCAAAGGTGAAGAAGGGAGTGTAGATGTGTCTTTAAAATTCGACTGTGGGAGGGAGGGAGGTTTGGGTTTTTGCCATGTTGGTGTTTCAAAAGCAGCAGGGACCTGAGCTGCTTCTGGACTGGAAGGAAGGAGCCAGCAGACAGGGAGGAGAGGAGGGGAAGTGGGTAGTGAAGGAGAGAGAGAATAGCCGGGGTTGGTGGGCAGAAGAAGAGGGAATGGAGCCCTAGAGGCCTGGGCAGGAGGCCTCTTGCTGTTGAGCTGCAGCCGGCTGTATTTTGAGACCTTAACCTTAACCTTCTCAGCTGTGTTGGATGCGGCCTCCAGAGGCCCAGGAGAGGTAGGGATCAGACAGGGTTCAACAAGGAGCCAGAACCACGAGGTCTATCGTGGAATAAAGGATGCATTCTAGGAGTCAGGCTTCACCCAGCTGTGGCGGGGGTAGAGGGCGAGGAGGACCGCGGAAGGGGCTGGGGTGGGCGTCTCTGGGAGGTGTCTTCTGTGAGTTTGCAGTCAAGGGTCTGGGGTGGGCCTGGGGTCAGTGTTGGTCAGCAAGGCCAGCCTCAGCTTTGCCTCTCAAATCACGGGTGCCTTCCCTCTTGACAGCTCTGCCCTGAGACCTACAGGAAGGGGATTCTGAGAAATATGGCTTCCACCGTTACCAAGTGGACCGGCACTGTCCCATAGAAATAATGCAAGTCACTCAGGCACCTGGAATCCCAGCACTTTGGGAGGCGGAGGCAGGCGGATCCCTTGAGGCCAGGAGTTTGAGACCAGCCTGGCCAACATGGCAAAACCTCATCTCTATCTTTACTAAAAATACGAAAATCAGCAGGGCATGGTGATGCGTGCCTGTCATCCCAGGACGTTGCAGTGAGTGAGATGGTGCCACTGTACTCCAGCTGGGGCGGCAGAGCAAGACTGTATCCAAAACGAGAAAGAAAGAAAGAATGCAAGTCACACATGTAATTTAAAATTGTCTAGGCCGGGAGCAGTGGCTGACACCTGTAATCTCAGTACTTTGGGAGGCTGAGGCGGGAGGATTGCTTGAGCTCAGGAGTTCAAGACCAGCCGGGGAAACATAGTGAGACCTTGTCTCTACTTTAAAAATAAAAAAAAAATGAGCTGGGCCTCATGGCACATGTCTGTAGTCCCAGCTACTAGGGAAGCTGAGGCTCCTTGAACCCAGGAGGTAGAGGCTGCTGTGAGCTGAGATTGAACCACTGTACTCCAGCCTGGGCAACAGAGCAAGACCCTGTCACTAAAAAAAAAAAAAAAAAAAATAGGCTGGGTGTGGTGGCTCACGCCTGTAATCCCAGCACTTTGGGAGGCTGAGGCAGACAGATCATGAGGTCAGGAGTTCGAGACCAGCCTGACCAACATGGTGAAACCCTGTCTGTACTAAAAATAGAAAAATTAGCCAGGCATGGTGGCACACACCTGTAATCCCAGCAACTCAGGAGATTGAGAAAGGAGAATTGCTTCAACGCAGGAGGCGGAATGAGCCGAGATCGTGCCATTGCACTCTAGCCTGGGCGACAGAGTGAAACTCCATCTAAAAATAAATAAATAAATAAATATAAAATTTTCTAAGTGTCGCATTTTTTAAGAAGGAAAAAGAAATGGAAAGTTAATTTTGATAATTAAAGACAATATGTCCAAGACATTATCATGTAATGTATAATCAATAGAAAACATTGTCAGTGAATGCTTTATGTTGTGATTTTGCACTAAATCTTTGAAACGTGGTGCCTGTTTCACGTCGACAGAACAGCTCAACTCCGAATAGGCGCATTTCCATTGCCGCTGTAGCTGGTGGCCGTCAGATTGGACAGCACGGTGGAGGTGGGTCAGGAAATGCGAGGAGAGCACTTTCGGAAGCGTCTGGATCCTGGGCCCTCGGGGAGCGCAGGGCCTGGGTCCTGATGTGAGGAACCTGTTCCTGGAGCCTGCCCGTGGCTGAGACGGCCTCCTTCCTGGCCGACACATCACCTGCTCCGTCCAGTCCATGAGAAGCAGCTGTGGCCCAAGCCCATGACCCCGCCTGACTTCCCCAGGTGCACGTCACCCTCTGTGGCAGCCCTGGATGTGCACGAGCTCCTCAGGAGGGCGGGTGAGTGGACTTTGCAGCGGGGGGCTGGAGATGATCTCAAAGGGCACAAGGACTGGAACTGAACCAGCCACGACAGGGGACAGGGGTTTGGTCCGAGCCCCGTGGGAAGGGAAGGCCCCTCTGCTCCAGGCCCTCCAGGATCTCCAACCATGGCCCTAACGGCCGCCATGATGATGCCCACCTATGGGCTTTGGCACTTAGGGAGTGTCTTGCTGGGTGAAGGGCAGGTCACTATCAGATGCATCTGTTTAATTGTAGAGCTCCATGGAACACACATCTGGATGAGAGGAGGGAGCCAGGAGCTGTGAGAAGAGGGGGAGCTGTCGTCGCAAGAATGCAAGGCCCACAGGCTCTACGGCGCGGGGGAGCAGCAGGCATCTGAAGAAGGGGCATCAGGGGCACATGGCCAGCCCTCTTCACCCCAGTCTGCCCCAAGCCAGCCCACTAGGAGTGACCCATTTTCTCCTAGCAGGATTCCTTGCATGGGGTGGCCTGGATCTGAAACTCCCGCTCTGAGCATTTCCTGTCAACCACAGAGAAGGTTAACTCAAGTTTCTTTTTTTGGTCATGACACTTTGGGGCATCTCACGGTGCTTCTTGGGTCCACTGGAGAGCCCTGGGAGCTCATAAGAGGCAAGAGGGGCCTACTTCTCCCTTGTTTGGGCTTTGTTTACTAAATACCAATATTAGATTAGGCAGCTCTGCAAACAAAACCAAGGCCTGGCCAGCTGTCCAGGGTGTTTAAAGTCTAAGGCATGAAGGCAGGGCGTGTGTCCGTGGACGTGCACATGCAAGCAGGCCGGGGGGAGAGCAGGCCGGGGGGAGAGCAGGCCGGTGGGAGAGCAGGCCCGGGGGAGAGCAGGCCGGTGGGAGAGCAGGCCCGGGGGAGAGCAGGCCGGTGGGAGAGCAGCCCAGCAGAGACCTTGGTGGTCCAGGGCTGAGCAAAGGCTTTGCCCACCAGTCTGTTCCAGTGTGCTCAGCACAGGAGTTAGCGGCCGTACACTTCAGCCAACGTCTTATTTTAGAAAATGACGTCCTCTGGGCGTGGTGGCTCACACCTATAATCTTAGCATTTGGGGAGGCCGAGGTCAGGAGTTCGAGCCCAGGCTGGCCAACATGGTGAAACTCCATCTCTACTCAAAATACAAAAATCAGCCAGGCGTGGTGATGCACGCCTATAATCCCAGCTACTCGGGAGGCTGAGGCAGGAGAATGGCTTGAACCTGGGAGGTGGAGGTTGTACTGAGCTGAGATTGCGCCACTGCACTGGAGCCTAGACAACAGAGCGAGACTCCGTCTCCAAAAAAAAAAAAAGATGGCATCCATAATGTTAATAAAAGTGGAGGTATTAGGAGGAGACATCCTGTCAACTTTTCATCAGCTCACATTTGACTCTCAGCTTTTTTCTATTAATCTAGTTATCATATCAACAGCGTTCTCACAAATGACCAAAGACAGTGTCGGTGGCTCTTAGTGTTTGAATGTAAAGATTTATAATGTTTTAAAAATGTCACCAGACTGAACACGGGAATGGTGAATCATTGGTTGTAAACCGTCACCTGAGCGTGGTAATTCCATCTCCATCTTAAGCAGAAAAAACATACTTACCCATGTGCCCAGGGGCTCACCCCAGCACACCTCTTGCCCACTTAGCCTAGTTGCTGGTCAAATGACTGAGTGGGGTTTAAATGCCCTTCAGACTTTATAGGTGGAATTCCTGAAACGCGTCTATCTAGAAGAGGAGAGGTAGTATTGAAAAGGGAAGAGGAAGTAGACAGTGTGGAGTGCTGTTTGTTAAATGCTATCTCTTATCTTCTGTGTTTGTTTTTACTTACCCTTGCCTTATCTCTCTCCTCCCGCCCACTCTGTCATTCAACTACCCAGCTCCCCACCCTGGTTTCTTGTGTATTTTTTTCCAGGAAGACACATGCACAAACACACATACACACATATATATGTATATATAAAATAATCAGATCCCATCCTTCCTGGGTCCACCCTTCCTGGACAGCCCCCGAACCCAGCACACAAACACACTATTATTTTTCACATCTCAATCCACCCTTGATCTCGTACCCCAGTCCAGCCACTGCTCAATTCTTTGCTCTCTTTAAAATACAAGTTGTCAAATTATATGTGTGTGTATTGGCAATTGCATATATATCTGTATATTTACTCTCCACACCCCCCCCCTTTTTTTTTTTTTTTTTTTTTTTTTTTTTTTTTTTTGAGATAGAGTCTTGCTCTGTCACCCAGGCTGGAGTGCAGTGGTGCAATCTTGGCTCACTGCAAGCTCCACCTCCCGGGTTCAAGTGATTTTCCTAGCTCAGCCCCACAACTAGCTGGGATTACAGGTGTGTGCCAACACACCCTGCTAATTTTGTTTTTTGTATTTTCAGTAGAGACAGAGTTTCACTATATTGGCCAGGCTGGTCCCGAACTCCTGGCCTCAAGTGATCCACCTGCCTTGGCCTCCCAAAGTGCTGGGATTACAGGCGTGAGCCACCACACCCAGCCTGTCTTTTCATTTTTTATTTTTTACAAAGATTCGAGCATAGTACTTCCTTGCATTTTTTACTTTGTCTTGGAGATCATTCCTTATCAGCACATGACCTTTCTTTTATTTTTTATTTTTAAAGGCTTTTCAAGTGAAGCGGTGGGAGTGGAGAAGGAGTAAAGAAATCTGTAACTGGTTGAGGTTGGTGAGTTGTGAGCAGCTGTATGAAGAGCAGTCTGTTTTCTTGGATTATGACATGATTTCCATTGTATAGAAATACCGTGTTTGTTCCGCCAATCCCCACCCATGGTTACTTAGGTTGTTTTCAGTTTCCAATCGTCTTGCTCTTACAAGGCTGCCACGAATCACCTTGTGCATACTTGATTTTTTTGATAAGTTAAAAAGTCCTAGAGGAGACATTGCTGAATCCTTTGTGCACCTGTAATTTTGATAAATATTGCTAAATTGCCTTCCGTAGGGTTTGCACCAATTTACACAGCCACCAGAAATGAATTTACCCACACCCTTACCAATGCAATCTGTTAGCAAACTTTCTGAACTTTGCCAATTTGGAGAAAATGGGTATCTCAGTGTAGTCTGAATGTATACTTCTCTTATGGGAAATTAGGTTTAAGAGCCATTTCCTTTTCCGTGAACTATGTTTTAAACATCTTTTCTGGTTTGTTTGTTTTTTGAGATGGAGTCTCGCTCTGTTGCCCAGACTGGAGTGCAGTGGTGCAATCTCAGCTCACTGCAGCCTCCATCTCCCGGGTTCAAGTGATTCTCCCGCCTCAGCCTCCCAAGTAGCTGGGAACTATAGGGACGCACCACCACACCTGGCTAATTTTTGTATTTTTAGTAGAGATGGGGTTTCACCATGTTGGCCAGGCTAGTCTTGAACTCCTGATCTCAAGTGATCGCCTGCCTTGGCCTCCCAAAGTGCTGGGATTACAGGCGTGAGCCACCGCACTCAGCCTCTTATCTGTATTTTTATCCTGATCTGTATTTTCAATCCTTATCTGTTATTTTAAAGGCTGAAACAAATCTCTAAATGTTTAAAAAAAAATAGAAAAATTATAAAGCAGTACTCTTGTTCCAGCCTCTTATCATGGGGTAGCTTTCCATGATTAACTTGAATTATCTGGGGGCAAAGATCTGGAGCAGAACAGGGGCACAGGAGTCTCAGAGACTGGGGAGAATCCTGCCCAAGTTGCCCCATTTTCAGGAGGCCTGGCCACAGAGCCTCAGGCTGTCACCACCTTGGGGAAGAGTCCCCTTCTCCAGCTCTGTCCGCCTGACGCATGAACACAGCTCCCCTTCAGGCTGACTCCCCTGCCTATGCCCAGCATTCTGTCCTCTCTTGCCTACTGAAAGACACTGTATCTAAAGCTGTCCACTCACTGTCCCCAGTCGCCAGATCCCACTACTGGATCCCTCCCGGATCCACCCCTCCTGGATAGCCCCACCAGCACCCAAACACGCTGTGACTTCTCCCCTCTTAATCCACCCTTGATCCTGTACACCAATCCAGCCACTGCTCAATTCTTTGCTCTCTTTATTTTTGCTACTTTTACTTATTTATTTTTTTGAGACCGAGTCTTGCTCTGTCTCCCGGACTGGAGCGCAGTGGCTTGATCTCAGCTCGCTGCAGCCTCCACCCCCCAGTTCCAGCGATTCTCCCGCCTCAGCCTCCCCAGTAGCTGGGATTACAGGCACACATCACCACGCCCAGCTAACTTTTGTATTTTTAGTAGAGACAGGGTTTTGCCATGTTGGTCAGGCCGTTTTAAACTCCTGACCTCAGGTGATCCGCCTGCCTCGGCCTCCCAAAGTGCTGGGATTACAGGTGTGAGCCACCGCGCCCGGCCTGGCTCTCTTTAAAGTACAGTTTCTCAAAAGATTGAAGTTTCTCTCTCCGCCTTCTCTTCTCATGGTCTCTGTTGCAAACCCTCCATATTGCTAATGATTTGTTACGTAGGCTTGCTCTGTCAGTATCTCCGAGAGGAGTGTTAGAATTTCCAGTTATGATGGTGCAGTTCTTGATTTCTTCTTTGAGTTCTGTCAGTTTTGGCTTCATGTATTTTTTTTTTTTTAGACAGTGTATTAGTCAGGGTTCTCTAGAGGGACACAACTCATAGGATAGATGTATATATGAAGGGGAATTTATTAAGCAGTATTGACTCACACGATCACAAGATGAAGTCCCACAATAGGCCGTCTGCAAGGCAAGGAGCAAGGAAGCCAATCCGAGTCCCAAACCTCAAAAGTAGGGAAGCTGACAGTGTAGCCTTCGGCCTGTGGCGAAAGGCCCGAGAGTCCCTGGCAAACCTCTGGTGTAGGTCCAAGAGTCCAAAGCCGAAGAGCTTGTAGTCCAGTGTTCGAGGGCAGGAAGCATCCAGCACGGGAGAAAGATGGAGGCTGGAACACTCAGCCAGTCTGGTTCTTCCACGTTCCTCTGCCTGCTTTTATCCTAGCCACACTGGCAGCTCATCAGATGGTGCCTTCCCAGATTGAGGGTGGGTCTGCCTCGCCCAGTCCACTGACTCAAATGTTAATCTCCTCTGGCAACACCCTCACAGACACACCCAGGAACAATACTTTGCATCCTTCAATCCAATCAAGTTGACACTCAATATTCACCTTCACAGGCAGGGTCTGGCTCTCTTGCCCAGGCTGGGGTGTAGTGGCACAATCTCAACTCACTGCAACCTCTGCCTCTTGGACTCAAATGATCCTCCCACCTCAGCCTCCTGAGTAGCTGGGACTACAGGCACATGCCACCATGCTTGTCTAATTTTTGTATCTTTTATAGAAACGGAGTTTTGCTATGTTGCCCAGACTGTTCTCAAAATCCTGGGTTCAAGTGATCCTCATGCCTTGGCCTCCCAAAGTATTGGGATTACAGGCATGAGCCAGTGCACCCAGCCTGCTTCATGTATTGAGCTGGGTTCATGTACATTTAGATTATGTCTTCTTGATGAATTGATTTTTTTGTTATGAAATGGTCTTTATTTCCAGTAATAGTATTTGTCCTGAAGTATTCTTTGTCTGATATTAATATAGCCACACAAGCATTCTTTTGATAAATGTTTATATGCCATACCTTTTCTCCCCATTCTTTTTACTTTCTTTATTTTGGTGTTCATATTCTTAGAGAAGAGTATATCATTGGGTCTTGTTCTTGTATCCCATGTGATATTCTCTGTTTTTCACTTGTAGTCTGTTTACATTTAATGTAATTATTGACGTACTTGGGTTTAAGTCTACCATTTTTCTATATGTCTTCCATTTGTTTCATCTGTTCCTTGTTTCTTTGGTTTTTTACTTTTCGTTCTTATTTTGGATTAAGTGTATTTTAGAATTGTCTTGTATGTGCTCTCTTGGTTTTTTTTAAAAAATAGACTTTATTTTTGAGAGGAGTTTCAGGTTCACAGCAAGATTGAGTAGAAAGCACAGAGAATTCTCATATGTCCCCTGTCCCTCCCTGCCCACGACTTCCCCCACTACTGACATCCCATAACACTGTGGTTTGTTTCTCACAGTCAGTGAACTTACATTGACACTTAATATCTCCACTGACTTTTAAACCTCCTTGTTGTTTGTTTAGTGTTTGTTTGTTTAACCTTTCTTGTTGTTTATTTGTTTAGTGTGCTCTAGAGATTGCAATATTCATCTTTAATTTATCGTAGACTGCCTTGAATGGATAGTATATCATTTCCATATTACGTAAAAACTTTGAACAGAATAGCTTCATTTACACTTTTCCTTCTCTTTGTGCAATTGTTGTCATATATTTTATTTCTACCTTTGTTATAAACACCACTATTCATCGTTAGTATTTTTGCTTTCACTCGTTGGTAGGTTTTTGTTTTGTTGTGTTTTGTTTTTCAAGACGGAGTCTCGCTCTGTCGCCCAGCCTGGAGTGCGATGGCGCAATCTCGGCTCACTGCAACCTCCACCTCCTGGGTTCAAGCGATTCTCCTGCCTCAGTCTCCTGAGTAGCTGGGACTGTAGGTGTTTGCCAGTACGCCTGGCTAATTTTTGTATTTTTAGTAGAGACGGAGTTTTGCTATGTTGGTCAGACTGGTCTTGAACTCCTGACCTCAGGTGACCCGTCCGCCTCGGTCTCCCAAAGTGCTGGGATTACAGGCGTGAGCCACTGTGCCCAGCCTTAAATAAATGTTTATAAACACCTACTTATTTACCATTTGTGGTGTTTTTTATTCCTTCCCAAAGATCTAAGATTCCATTTGGGTCACCTAAATAATGTTCTTTAGTGTTTGTTTTGTGTGTGTGTATGTGTGTGTTGACAGAGTTTTGCTCTGTCACCCAGGCTGGAGTGCAGTGGTGCAGTCACTACTCACTGCAGCCTCAACCTCCTGGGCTAAAGCAATCCTCCCACCTCAGCCTCCTGAATAGCTAGGACTACAGGCATGCATCACCACATCTGGCTAATTTTTCAGATTCTTTGTTAAGATGAGGTTTCACTTTATTGCCCAGCCTGGTTTCGAACTCCTGGGCTTAAGTGATACTCCCACCTCGGCCTCCCAAAATGCTGGGATTACAGGCATGAGGCATCGTACCTGACTTATCTCAATTTTTGTTTTCCTGAAACTGTCTTTATTTTACCTTGAGTTTTGAAGGATATTGTCACAGGATGAAGAATTCTACATTCCTTCAGCACTTTAAATATATCATTCTATTATCTTTGGTTTCTAAAGTTTCTGATCAGAAGTCAGCCATAATTCTTATTTTTGTTCTCTTGGATGTGATGTGTCCATATTTCTCCAGCTGATTCTTAAGAACGCTTTCTTTGTCCTTAGTTTTTAGTAGTTTGACTCTGATGGTCTAGGTATAGTATTTCTGTATTTATCCTGTTTAGGATGTGCTGAGCTTTTTGAATCTGTGGGATGCTACAATTCATCCATTTTGGAAAGTGGCCATTACCTCTTCCAATATTTTCTTTGTCCCATTTTCTCTCCCTTTCATTCTGCAACTCCAAATAAAAGCATATTAGCTCATTTAATATTGTCCCACGTTTTTGAATGCTTTGTTCTGTCTTATTTGATTATTCTTTCTTTCTTCGTGTGCCTCAGTTTTGATAATTTCTGTTGACTTGTCTTGAGTTCATAGATTCTTTATTTTGCATGTCTAATATGCTATTAAGCACTTCCAAAAAATTTTTATTTCAGATTCTGTATTTTTCAGTTCTAGAATTTCCACTTAAAAGTTTTCATTTCAGCCAAGCATGGTGGCTTATGCCTGTTATCCTAGTACTTTCGGAGTACTGCTTGAGACCAGGAGCTCAAGACCAGCCTGGGTAACATAGGGAGACCCTATCTCTACAAATAAATACATACGTAATTTTCAAAATTATTTTTAAAGGTTTTCGTTTCTATGTTGAATTTCCCCATCTGCTCACATGTTTTGTCTCCCTTTCCACTAGATCCTTTAATATATTTATATATTTTAATGCCTTTGTCTGCTCATTCCAGCATCTGGATTATATTGAGTTTGCTGCTATTGACTGCTTTTTTTTCTTCTCTTGTCATGGGTCACATTCCCTGCTTCTTTACATGTCTAGTAATTTTTGATTATATACTAAACATTTTGAGTGCCTCATTGTAGAAACTCTGGATTATGATACTATCCCCTGAAGAGTGTTAAAAAATTTTTTCTGGCAGTTAAGTAACTGGTGGATTGTCTTGATTTTGTTAAAGATTGATTTTAGACTTCGTTAGGGTAGGTCTATTTCAGTTTTACTCACAGTTTTAGGATGAAGCCCTTACTCCTAAGGTATGGTCTTTACTTCTGAATGGTAGCCTTTCTGGATTTCTCTGTGGTTCCCTCCTTTTTGGTAACCTGCCCACAAATTCTAGCTGTTTTCGCTGCCCTGAACCCTGAGCTTCCTTTTCTCCACCCAGAGAGACTGCGACTCTCTGCTTGTAATCCTCTTCCTGGTACCACAGTTTGAAAATTACCGCAAGGCAGAAAGTCAAGGTGGATGTGTAGTTCAGCCTTGTGTATTTCCTTTTTTAAAGGATTGTAGCATGGCATTGCCTGCAGTCCAGTGCCCAATAGCTGTCTCATATATTGTGATCATTTTTGCAGTTATTTATGACAGGCAGATTTGTCCAGTACCAGCTACTCTGCCATGAATAGAACCAGAAATTTCTCCTCTTCTCTGAGCCCTTTCCAATTAAGCTTTCATCTCCACAACCTCACCCTTTCCAGATAATCAATGACATTCATATTTCAAATTCTAATCTTCATGATAAGGCCTTATCTAATCTGAATAAAAGCTGTATTTGTCATGGTTGAGCACTCTCCTTCTTTTTTTTGTTTTGAGATGGAGTCTCACTGTGTCACCCAGGCTGGAGTGCCACCAAGTGGCACGATCTTGGCTCACTGCAACCTCCGCCTCCCAGGTTCAAGCGATTCTCCTGCCTCAGCCTCCTGAGTAGCTGGGACCACAGGCATGTGCCACCATGCCTGGCTAATTTTTTGTACTTTTAGTAGAGACGGGTTTTCACCGTGTTAGCCAGGATGGTCTCAATCTCCTGGTCTTGTGATCTGCCTGCCTTGGCCTCCCAAAGTGCTGGGATTACAGGAGTGAGCCACTGTGCCCAGCCACTCTCTCCTTCTTGAAACTTTTTTTTTTTTTTTACTTAGCTTCCAGAAAACCCAATTCCTTCATCTTCCTCCTACTTCACTCGTTATTCTTTGTTCTCATCTTCCTGGCCTCCAAATGTTGGAGGGTCACAGCATTCACTATAAGACCTCACTCAAACTCTCCTTGGTTATCTCACTGAGTCCTGTGGCTTTAAATATCATCTGTATACGGGCAGTTCTCAAAGTCTTACCTCCAGCCTGAATTTCTGCCCTGAAATTCAAACTCAAAGCTCCATCTGCCTCTCAATGTCTCCGTTTAGAAGTCTAAAAATCATCCCTTACTTAACATGTCCAAAACTGACCAAACCTGCCTCTCCCTTGGTCTTACCCATCTTAATAAATAACTTCATTTTCCCAGTTGCTCAAGCCAACCATTTTGGAATCATCCTGGAAACTTCTCTTTTATTCAAACCCCATATGCAATCCATCAGAAAATCCTGTTGACCTTGGAAAGCTACCCCCCCCATCATCTCCCTCCTGCATTATTACTATAGTATTCTCAATGCTTCCTTGCTTCCTCCTTTGCCTCCTATGCCAGCTGAGACCACTGCAGAATGTAGATGAGCTGTATCCTCTGACAGATACAGAGATTGCAGAGAGGTTAGCAGACGGGCTGATTACAAGCTGTGGGTGGGATCAGGGATACCAACAAGAGAGGATACCAACAAGGTATATCCTCTTACCATCCCTAAGATGGGTGAGAGTTAAAGCTGCTGGCCCCCATAGGAGCCGTAGCCTTTGGTAGAAAAATCAGCTACTTCCAAAATACAGCCTAGTGGAGACAGAGAGCCAGGGAAATCAATACCCTCCCCTCTCCTCTTTCCCTCTGATCTCCTGCTGTGTCTCCCACTGGCTGAGCCTAACTGGAAGCTGGAGGGTTGGGGAGCCCACTGATATAGTCTACAGAGGGCAGCCTCCCAGGGCAGACAGCAGGATGAACAAAGGGAGAGGAAATTTAGAAGGCAAATGGGCAATATCCCAAAACCCTCTGCTTGCCCACGGCTGCACACACCATCCATGGCCCAGTCTTCACGTAGCTGCCAGAGTGATCTATGCACTACTGGGGACCAGAGGTTGGGGGCCGGGTCACAGGATGGATGGATCCTGGATCTATGAGACACTAAAGGGAGGAGGGCTGCCTGCCCACCAGGAATGCTGATCTTTCCTTAAGAGAGTGAGATATAAACCTCTATTGTGTTTGAGTTACTAAATATTTGGGAGTCTGTTACAGTTTAGCCACTTACCTTAGACACATGCAAAGCAAGGGTAACAGTTATATCATCCCTATATAGGGCTATCAGGGGAATTAAATAAGCTATAATTGCTTAGAAGAATGCTTGGCATAAGTTCTTAAGCAATGGTAACAATTACTATTATTATTATTAATATTATTATTGAGACAGTCTCACTCTGTCTCCCAGTCTGGAGTGCAGTGGTGCAATCCCAGCTTATTGCAGCCTCTGCTTCCTGTGCTCAAGCGATCTTCCCACCTCAGCCTCCCGAGTAGCTGGGACTACAGGCACATGTCACCATGCCTGGCTAATTTTTTGTAGAGACAGGGTTTTGCCATGTTGCCCAGGCTGGTCTTGAACTCCTGGCAGATCCTCAAGTGATCTGCCTGCCTTGGCCTAGCAAAGTGCTGGGATTCCAGGCGTGAGTCACTGCACCTGTTCCAATTATTATTTTTATTTAATATGTAAAATAAATATGAAAGCATACTATTAATTAGGTTTTTGTGAATGCCTTGTTATAGACTTTGAGGGGATTCTTCCAGAGAATTGAAGAATCGTGGAGTGTGTGTGTATGTGTGTGTATATATAGAGAGAGAGAGAAAGAGAGAGAGAGGGAGAATTCCAGCCACCTCATCCCACACCCCAAGAGGCTGCTGATCCACTTGCCCTCTAGGCAGAGTACCCAGGAGAAAAGAGAGCTGGTCCCTGACTTGCTTTAGGATGGGGCAGACGTTCCTCTGTGCCATGTTCCAGGCCAAAGGCTTATGAAGGCCTAGCATCTTTACTCCTGTGCTTTTGGGAGCCCCAAGTCACTGAATACTCTGGCTACCCTGCAGGACAGACCACGTGGAGAGACCATGTAAGACAGGGAGAGAGGCCCCAAGACTCCACAGGGACAGAGAGACAGGCACAGCCATCTTCGTGAACCGGGTGTCCTAGCCTTCTTGGTGTCCCCACAAAGATGCCATGTGCCTGAGCCATGTTGAACCCTTCAGCCCAGAAGAGCCCCAGCTGATGGCCCCTCCGCCACCACCTCAGCAGATGATGGAGCAGATGATTCACCTAGCTGAGCCCTGTCCACCCTCAGGTTCAAACGAGATCATCAAATGGCTGGGTGTCTTTATGTTTGGTTGGTTGGTTTGGTTTGGTTTCTTGATAGAGGGTCTTGCTCTATGGCCCAGGCTAGAGTGCAAGTGGCTCAGTGCAGCCTTGAACTCCTGGGCTCAAGTGATCTTCCTGCCTCAGCCTCCTGGGCTGGGACTACAGGCGTGCACCATTACATCCAGCTAATTTTTATATTTTTTGATAGAGATGGGATCTCACTATGTTGGCCAGGCTGGTCTCGAACTCCTGACCTCAAGCAGTCCTCCCACTTTGGCCTCTCGAAGTGCTAGTTTTACAGGCGTGAGTCACCATGCCTGAAGATAATTGTTTTAAGCCATAAAGTTTTGGAGTGGTTTGTGACGTTGCCGCAGAAAACCAAACAGCAAGCCAAGCCTGCCAGTGTCAGCAGGGGGTGGGTGGGTACTTGCTGCTTTGAATTTCCCTTCCAGTTGGGGGAGCTGGAAACTCAAAGCCTCAAGTACCCACCCAACCCGCTGCTCACACAGGCAGGCTTGGGAAGGGAAGGGAACACCAAGGGCTGGCTGCCTTGGGTGTGTTGCAACCAGACGCCCGCAGGCCCTGGATGGAATCTCCAGGCATCCGTGGTGGGGGGACCGGCTCCTGCCCCCTTGGCCGAGAGGGCTGAGCTCACTCAGCGTCTCCATTCCTCTTCTTGATTGGCACTTTAATGAGGGCAGAAGGGGCTGACCCCCTGCCAGGGGGCCGGTTCATGCCCCGTTTATCTCACAGCCCGAGTCAGACTAAAACAACACTGCAGGCCGAGCGGCCAGGAGCCAGCAGGGCCGGGAGCCCCCGCCCTCAGTGATGGATTGAGTGGCCGCGGCGAGTTGGCAGCTGAAGTGTGTGGTGGCTGCACCGTCCTGTCAGCCTGCAACAAAGGAGGCCGGCCTGGCCCAGCCCTCACGCCAAACAGCTCCCCTCTCCGGGACAGCTCCGAGGGCCGCCTTTCCCTCCTTCACCCTCCCCCAACTCCAATGCCAAGTTCCCAGAGGCAGGCTGGGGCCAGAGCCCAGTGTGCGGGGGGCACTGTCCTGGGGTCCCGGGTGCGGTGCATGGGGGGTGGGAAATCCCAGGCTTGCAGGCGGAGCTGTGCTGAGAACGTCCTCTCAGGCTCCTGGCTTCAGGGCCCAGCACTGGACCCCTCCTGACAGTGCAGAAGATGGGCTCCCTGGTCCAGCAACCTCTGGAGGATCCTAGCTGGGCCTTTTACTTGCTGTGCAACCTTGAGTGAGTTTGTCAACCTCTCTGAACCTCTCCTCATCTGTCAGAGGCGAATCCTGCTTTTATCTCCATCCCTGGGTTCTTTTGAGAATGAAATGAGACTTTCTGGCAGAGCCTCCCTTCCAGAAAGCAGACTCCTACACGTGAGGCCTCGGTTTACTGGGTGGCACTGACCATCTCACCAGCACCCATGCCTGGGTTGAATGACTCTGAGAGGAGTCACTGGTGGTAAGGAACCCACCCACTCCCACTGCCAGGAATTGTCACCAGCTGCCACCATAAGTACCACAGCTCTGCGACTTAGGAGTAGACCCCTTTTTACACATGGAGAAACTGAGGCTCAGAGAGGCAAATGTGCCCAGTGTCCTGCAGAGAGCGAGACAGGTCAGGGGCTCCAACCCAGAGCTGCCTGGCTCCGAAGTCTATGCGGCTGCTCCCAAGGCCCTGAGCTATGGGCTGGAATTTCCCTGTAAGGACAGGGTCGGAAGTGACAGCCCCCAGTGCTCGCAAAGGCAAAGCGCCAGAGCCTGGTTTGCAGCATGCGCCTTGCCAGCCATGAAGTGCTCGGGGTGGTGGTGGGGGGCCAGCCTTTCCCATACCCTCTTGGGGCTACAGAGTGCAGTTGAGCTCAGCGGCTTGGAGGAGGTGCAGGGGCCGGCCTCAGCCCCTGGGTCTCCAGGTGTGGGGACCTACCTCAGGAACAGGACAGTCTTGGCAGTCCCAGCTGCTCTGTCCCCAGAGCTGGGGAGGGGAGAGGACAGAGCTGGACAAATGGCTCATCGGATCCCAGAGAGCCCTGGAAGGGGAGGAAGGGGCCTTCCCGGGCCTTGTCTGGACAGCTCAGTCCTCCCAGGAGGGGAAGGCACCAGCCTCCGCTTGCACATTTCACCTCCCTGTGAACTCCCGAAGGGCGGGAGGCCAAGCCGCAGCTGAGGTCAGAGAAAGTAGCAGGGTGACCGTGGGGCTCCACGTGGCCCTCCCTTACTCTCTGCCATGGGCCCTCCAAAAGCAGGCTTCTGCCCCTCAGCTCCCCCAACAGCCTTTCCCCACCACCAGACAAAAGATGAGCTGCCCGGGTGGTGGATCGGGGCTTTGAGAGTGGGCTAAACCAGGAGCAGCTTCCCCCAAACTCTGATTCACAGAGGAGGAGAAACCCAGCCTTTTGGCCCCAAGAATCCCAGTGCCCCACCCTGCATCCAGCCTTGAGTGGGCCCTTAAAACTGTTTCCTCCCACCCCAAGTGCTTTGTGTGTATTATTCCCTTTGTGTCAAAAAGTCTTGTCCCCATTTGCCCGGTTAATTCTAAGTCAGCCATCAGAGCTCATGGCACGTGTCACTTCCTCAGGGAAGCCTTCCATGACGGACACCCCTCCTGGCAGACCCCCGGTCAGAATAAGTCCCTCCCTGTGCCGTAGTCCACGTGGCTCTGCCAGCCTTTCCTTTGCAGTTTTGCGCATGTTAAATGTCATGTTTCGTGGATTTGTGTTGATGATAAGCTTCTGATGGTAGGGACCATCTCTGCTCACCTGTCTGGCCCCAGGCCCAGAAGGCAGCCTGGCACACGGTAAGTGCCTGATGAGGACAGCCTGGCACACGGTAACTGCCTGATGAGCACTCTGGACTGGATGGCACTGGCCAGTGTGCATCTCCCAGGAAACTGTGAACTCCACTGGGGCAGGGACATGTCTGTTTTGTTCACCATTGTGTCCCCAAAATTCAAAGTCTTGCCCCTAGAATGCTGTTGTTGGATATTTGATAAATGAATGAGTTTGCTGCAAAAGGAAAAAAAGCAAGAACAAGAATAGAGTTTGAGGCAAGAGACCCTCTGAATGAGGAGGTTCTAAGTCCTTTCATTCCAGAAGAATTATTCTGTGTGCTTCAGTGAGCCAAATCCCCAGGGAATAAATGACATCAGGGAAAGCTGCCTGAGCCCAGGACGAAATCAACTAAATTGCTCCAACTGGTAAACCTCCTGGCTCTCATTTCAGCCCACTGAGTCTTAGAGAGTTGGCAGGGCGGGGGTAGAACAGCAGGAGTGTGACTGTAATGTAACCCAGGACATGAAATATTTCCAATATTCTAAATTTTGTGAACAAAGTAAATGTCAGGAAACAGGAAGCGAAAGAGTAGCTACAATATATAAAGAATTCATTAAAATAAACAAGAAAAACATTGAGTTTAATGTAGATGAACAGAGGACGTGAAAGAATCACTTACATATGAAGAAACTGGAGGTGGGTAGTCGGCATTCACTGAATGTTTATCTGTCTTAGACACTGAAGTGAGTTTTACATCTCAATTATCACAGGGAGTATAGCAAGAAAATCCAGTCAAATGGCCAGGCACAGTGGCTCCCACCTCTAATACCAGCACTTTGGGAGGCCGAGGTAGGAGAATTACTCAAGCCCAAGAGTTCAAGAGCAGCCTGGGCAGCATAGCGAGATCTCATCTCTACAAATAATTAGCTAGGGATGGCGGCACTCACCAGTGGTCCCGGCTACTGGGAAGGCTGAGGTGGGAGGATCATTTGAGCCCAGGAAGTTGAGTGAGCCATCCATGATAATGCCACCATACTTCAGCCTGGGCGACAGTGTGAGACTCTGTCTCAAAAAAAAAGAGGAAGGAAGGAAGGAAGGAAGGAAGGAAGGACCAACCAAAGAGAAAGACAAAGAAAGAAAGAGAAAGAAAGAAAAAAAGAAAGAAAGAAAGAAGGAAAGAAGCAAAAAGAAAGAAAGAAAGAAAGAACGAAAGAAAGAAAGAGAAAAAAAGAAGGAAGGAAGGAAGGAAGAAAGAAAGAAAGAGAGAAAGAGAGAAAGATCCAACCAACAAATGTACATGTTTCTAATTTTTTTCTGTATTATTTATGAAGTTCTATAATCCTTTTGTTTGTCCCAAGAAAATTCCTGCATTCCTGTCTTAATTAAATCTCTCTAACCAACCAGTTTTCTGCAGAATATAATTCATTCATTCAGGTATGAAATGATGAAAACTGTTTACATAGTCACAACCCTGATAACTACATCTGAGACGAAATTAATTTATTTCTGAGGCATCTGGGTTCCGCAGATGACGTAATTACTATTGTACATTCAAACTACTCCGAAGACTCATTAAGGGTAGTTCTGAGGGACCCTGGCAATACGGAAACAGGTCGTAAGTTCTTGGGGCAAACACCATGTTTTGATTTTGCTATTCTGAAAGTACCGCATGTATCTAAAGCTCCTATAAATAAACAAATAAAGATCAAATGATTGGTTGAATTGGCAAAAAGAAAAACTTACCATCTGGAAATGGCATTATTCCCAGTTTATATCTGACCCCGTTGGGGCTCAGAGGTTAATTAACATGGCAAGCTCACGTGCTATGCGTTCACGTGATTGTCTTCACTCATCATCAAAGAGGGGGAAACTAAGGCAGCATTAAGAGACTATTTTATATTTACAAAATGAACAAAAAAAAAAGGGGGGGGTTTGAGACAAGGTCTCACTCTGGCACCCAGATTGGAGTCCAGTGGTGTGATCATGGCTTAGTGCAATCTGCCCATCTCAGTGGGACCATGGGTGGAACCGCCCACACGTGCCACCACGCCTGGCTAATTTTTATTTTTATTTTTTGGTAGAAAAAGGGCCTCCCTATCTCCCTCTGTTGCCCAGATTGGTCTTAAACTGCTGGACTCAAGTGATCCTCCTGCCTCAGCCTCCCAAAGTGCCAGTATTACAGGCATGAGCCACCGCACCAGGAAAACAAAAAGTGTTCTTAAGGCCACATCCAGGATTGTGAAGCATGCAGAGAAATTCAGGTACTGACTCCGCTGTTGAAGGTATTGTAAATTGCTATTGTACCTAGAAATTAACTAACATCCAGAGAAAGAAAGTCATAAAACGATGTTTCCATCCCAGTAATCCTCTATTGGAATTCATCCCAACGAAAAGGTTTACGAGATGCAAAAGGCCAGAGCCATTCAAACATGCACGGTTGCATTATTGTCAGCGGCAAAAAACCTGGAAACAACCGAAACATCCACTATCTAAAAAAACTTTCCAAAAATACAGTAAAACCGTGTGAAGGAATAGTCGAAAGCTATTTAAATGATATGTAAAGGGAGAAATGTAAAGGTTATGCGGAAATACAACAAACATCCATGAGAGTGTTAAGCAAAAATCATCAATTATAAAAACGATTGAAAAACTTGGGTACTTGGTGAGTGCCCATTTTTTTTTTAAATTTTTTCCTTTCTTGTCACGATATCATCTTTGTAATAATACTGAATAAATATTTTAAAACAATGAGCCCATGGATGGACCATCTGCTCTGGGAAGCCCCTGGCCTGGGAACTGTGGGAAAGACAGGAAGCGGAAAGGTCACGGTCCCCGGGGGAAATCCCACCGCGGGTGGGCACGGCTTCAGGAAGAACCTGTTTCTCTGGGGAGCAGGATGGTGATGACCACAGTGACCCATTTTTAAAGTAGTCAGCTCTCTTTGAAGGATCGCATAAGTTTAGCTTGTGATCTCTTCCTTCCTCCCTTCTGTCCTTCCTTCCTTCACTCAACACATCTGAATGGAGGGCTTCCTCTGTGACAGACACAGGTTTAATGAGGTAGTTGGGGGAAACAAATCACCTAGATGCAGGGAAATCTCAGCCTAGATCTGAATGCATTTTGGCATTATTTTAATTTAAAAAAATAATTATGTATTGGCCGGGTACAGTGGCTCACGCCTGTAATCCCAGCAGTTTGGGAGGCCGAGGCAGGTGGATCACCCGACGTCAGGAGTTTGAGACCCGCCTAGCCAACATGGAGAAACTCTGTCTCTACTAAAGATACAAAAATTAGCCCGGCGTGGTGGCAGGCACCTGTAATCCCAGCTACTCGGGAGGCTGAGGCAGGAGAATCGCTTGAACCCGGGAGGCGGAGGTTGCAGTCAGCTGAGATTGCGCCACTGCACTCCAGCCTGGGCGACAAGAGAGACTTCGTCTCAAAAAACAAAATAAAAATAAAAATAATTATGTATCATTTTTGTTTCTTTATTTTGAGACGGGATCTCACTCAGTTGCCCAGGCAGTGGCACAATCTTGGCTCACTGCAACCTCGACCTCCGGTGCTCAAGCGATCCTCCTGCCTCAGCCTCAGCTTCCCAAGTAGCTGGGACTACAGGTGCCTGCCACCACGCTGAGCTAACTTTTTTTTTCTCTGAGCTAATTTTTATACTTTAGTATTTTTATTATTATGTTTTTTTGAGATGGAGTCTTGCTCTGTTGCCAGGCTGGAGTGCAGTGGCGCAATCTTGGCTCACTGCAACCTCTGACTCCCTGGTTCAAGTGATTCTCCTGCCTCAGCCTCCCAAGTAGCTGGGATTACAGGCATGCGCCACCACGCCCAGCTAATTTTTGTATTTTTAGTAGAGACGGGGTTTCACCATGTTGGCCAGGATGGTTTCGATCTCCTGACCTTGTGATCTGCCTGCCTCGGCCTCCCAAAGTGCTGGGATTACAGGAATGAGCCACCGTGCCCGGCCAATTTTTGTACTTTTTGTAGGGACAGGATTTCACCATGTTGCCCATGCTGGTCTTGAACCCTTGGACTCAAGCCTCCTAAAGTGTTGGGATTACAGGCATGAGCCACCGTGCCTTGCTGTATCATTTTTCCAATTAGAAAACATAGAGCCAGCACTTTGGGACACCGAGGCAGGTGGATTGCCTGAGATCAGGAGTTTGAGACCAGCCTGGCCAACATGGCTAAACCCTGACTCTACTAAAAACATATAAAAATTAGCCAGGCGTGGTGGCATGCACCTGTAATCCCAGCTACTCCTGAGGCTGAGGCAGGAGAATCACTTGAACCCGGGAGGCAGAGGTTGCAGTGAGCCGAGATCACGCCACTGCACTCCAGCCCGGGTCACAGAGACAGACTATGTCTCAAAAAAAAAAAAAAAAAAAAAAAAAAAAAAAGGAGACGGGCGCGGTGGCTCAAGCCTGTAATCCCAGCACTTTGGGAGGCCAAGATGGGCAGATCATGAGGTCAGGAGATCGAGACCATCCTGGCTGACACGGTGAAACCCCGTCTCTACTAAAAAATACAAAAAACTAGCCGGGCGAGGTGGCGGACGCCTGTAGTCCCAGCTACTCAGGAGGCTGAGGCAGGAGAATGGCGTAAACCCGGGAGGCGAAGCTTGCAGTGAGCCAAGATTGTGCCACTGCACTCCAGCCTGGGCGACAGAGCAAGACTCCATCTCAAAAAAAAAAAAAAAAGGAAGAAAGCATAGAGCTACTTGCATGTTAGTAAACAATGGTGATGGTTTATAGAGTCCCAGGAAGATTCCTGAAATCAGATACCTCTTCATAGGAGAGCCAGAGTCTCATCCTTTCCACCCTAGCCCCAAGTTCCCCGCCTCCCTGGCCATAGCCCGTGATGATGGGGTAATGACCACAGGGTTCATCCCATTAGGTCCCCGTCCAGGAGCTGGCAGGCTCCTGACCCCGGGAGGATGGGGCAGGAGGGTATGACTAGTCTGGGCAGTGGAGCCCCAGTCTTAGGAACACAACTCAAGGGATTGTGTTCTTGACATGATTGGCCCCAAACTGGGTACATTTGTTTCATGGGAAGGATAGCTCTGGGCCCAGCCGAGGAGCAGGCAGCCTGTGAGCCCCCAGTCCCAGAAATATAGACCTCAGGGGTTAGAGGGCATCAGGGATGGTCCGATCCTCCCTTCCTACAGAGACCTCAGGCCCATCAGCACCAAATGCCTCCCCAGGGAGAGAAGAAAGTTACAGATGGCAGGAACAAAGCATTCGGGTTTTCATTTCCTCCACGGGGTGTTGGCCACGTTGGAACGTCTGTGACTGCGAGAACGGGGGCCAAATGCTCCCGCCTGCTTGCCAAGCTGCAAGCACAGTTCCTCCTCCTCCACCCTCTCTCCGGGGGATGCTCGCTTCCCAAGCAGCTGCATTTTTTCTTTCTCCTCCTCCGTCCTGGAGAAGGTTGATACTGAATTCCCATTTTACAGAAACCCAAACTGAGACTGCAGGGCCTGAAGCCAGGATGGGAAACGACAGAGCCAGAAGGACTGGCTCCCAGTGACGAGCCTCCCTGTGGTGGACAGGATCAGAGGGTGCCCTCGTTAGGGAGATGGAGTCACCTCAATTCGACAACACGAGGGCAATATACCAAGAAGCCCAAGCGCGAATCTCAGCTCATGACCTTGGCATGGCCCCTCCCTGCTACTTCCTGGCCCATAACAGTGCCCCGTGGCCCTGTGCGTCTGCTCTGCCCAGCTCTCGACCTCAGCTCACACCACTCTCCTTACACAGGTGTCCCTCCTGTCATTCGGACCTCAGCTCAAAGGCCACCTCCTCTGAGAGGCCTCTGCTGACAGCCCCCACCGAAGCTGCCCTCCAAGGATTCCATCCACCTGGCATTTGCCTTGTGGGTGGTGTGTGCCCACATCTGTCTGCCCACCTCCTGTCCCCTCTTTGTCACTCTCCCCTCTGTGGACGCAGGCACCAGCCCAGTGCTCAGCCTGCCACAGCCACCCAGTGCCGTGGAGTGAAGGGACATCAGGCCACTCGCAGGGCCCCAGGGCATCCTCCTGTGCCCACCTGGGTCACCCTTCACGCCAGCCCAACTCCCCGTGCATTTGGGCCCTGCATCTTCTTGGGGAACCATCTGAGGATCTGAGCTGGGCAGCCAGCAGTGGAGGAGACTGGCAGAGGAGGGCGGCTGGAGGCCGGGCCTGTGACCGGATTGCCAGGTCTCGTCCTGCTCTCCTGCAGACTTTCCTTCTTGGGGGAATCGGACACTCCCACTGTCTCCCCCAAACCCGTGAGCCACCCACTCTGTGGCTACCTAGAGGTTTCTGTCCCTGATGCCTGGTCCAGATGGGCTCCAGTGAGTGAGGGACAAACCTTTGGGGCAGGAGCCTGGGGCCGTGGCCATTGCCCGGGAGTCCCTGAACCCACTTTTCCAGAGGGAAGGGCTCTTCCTTTCTTCCCTGAAGGTGGACCTGGCCCCTTAGGGGTGGCTCAGGTTGGAAACAAGCGAAGAAAAGAAGGGTTGGGCAAGAGGGTCATGCCTGGGAGAAGCCCCGGAGCGCCAGAGTCAACTTCAGGTGGAATGACCCTGCCCCCCTACAAGGGGTCCCCTGTCCCCGTCACGGGCAGATGCTGGGGTTCGCCAGGGTTGTGTGACCGGCCCAGGTGAGGGCATTGGAGAGGGAGGGATGGAGGGAGGGAGGAAGCTTGGCCACCCTGCCCAAGTGTGGACCTCAGGCTGGACCAAGCCCTGAGCTTCCAGATCAGGTCACGACAGCTCCTCGCTGGGCCTTGGCTGGGGAGTCTGCCCCGAGCCCTCCATCCTCAGTCTCACCTGGGCTGGCAGTGGGGGAAGAGGCAGGTGACAACCCCCCCGAGAGGTGACAGCCCCGGGGCGGGAGCCGCCGCCACCTGAGAGTGGGTGAGGAGCAGGTTAGCTGGGTGAAAAGTTCACAGTGAGGGGAGCTGTCTGTTCCCTCACTTAATTTATCCACTATTTGGCTAACCTTGCTCTGAACCCAGGCCCTGAGACCCCTCTCCCCTCTCCCCCGCCTCCCCACTGGGCTTCCGAGCCCCGCCACCAGACCTCCCGCCCAAGCCCCGAGGCAAGGACACGCTGGCCTTGAAGAGGCCTGGGGCCCGGGCGCGGGGAGAGGACGGCTACATGGCCCGACAGTTATTTATGACTGGAGCCTTCCCATCTTCAGTAACCAAAATAAAGTCCAGTTGCCGGCGAGGTGCAGGCCCCCGAACGCCAGACATCCGCCAGCCTCGGAAGGCGCCCCGCCCGCCCGCCTTCGCCAAACACACAACTGCTCGGGAGACAGTGACCTTTCCTGCGGGGGCCATCTGTCATCCTGGCTTTGGGCGGGAGCCAGACACATGGACCAGCCAGCCTCGGAAGAGAGGCCGGCCTCCTTCCCTGGCCCTGGGGTGGCCTCCAGGCCTTCGGTCTGCCTCTGACGGCTCAGGGTCTGGTCTCTGAAGACTCTTCGTTGCCTGGGTCTCCCTTTCCCTTTGACAGATGCGGCAGGGCTGTGGAGAGAGAGTTCAGAGGGAGGCGGGTTGGGGGTGGAAGGCAGAGGACAGTCGTGGCCATAGTGACAGTGCCACTGACCACGCAGGGTCCCAGGCTGTGCAAAGCGCCTAGCACATGTGACTTCCGTCATCCATGAAGCAGCTCGGTCTTCCAGCCTGGGAGACGCAGCTGGGGGTAGGGGCCAGTCACCTCCTTACTTCTCCAAGCTGTTGGTGACTGAACAACCCAGGTCACTCTGACCCCAAAGCCAGTGCTCTCAGCCCCTGGACTCTGTTTCCCATTCTCACTTTTCATTCTTTCATTAAAATCCTCTTTTGGCATCCATAAAAGTGACTTGTGTTGGCAGCAGCCAGTGGAAACACAACGATAGACCAAGAGTGAATCATCCCAGCCACAACCCGCCCCCCCATATCTCAGGTGACCTTTTCTCCACGGTCTCCGCACTCACAAATGCACACAAGCGTGTGGACACCTGGGCGTGTGTGTCAACAGGGAATCTCTTGTTTTGACAATCGTAGGATCCCCACCACGCATTCCTCTGCAGCTGTTTACTAACCGCGCCGCGCGGGGCAGCCCGGGCTCCAACATATCTGAGTCATTCTTGTTCAGAGCTGCACGAGATTCCTAATCTGGGATGAATCGCAGTCAATATCACTTGCTTACTTTTTTGTTGTTGGTTTGAGACAGGGTCTTGCTCTCTCATCCAGGCTGGAGTGCAGTGGTGCCATCATAGCTCACTGCAACCTTGACCTCCCAGGCTCAAACGATCTTCCCACGTCAGCCTCCTGAGTCGCTGGGACTACAGATGCTCATCCCTAAGCCCTGCTAATTTTGATTTTATTTTATTATTTTTAATTTTTTTGTAGAAACAGGGTCCCACTATGTTGCCCAGGCTGGTCTCAAACTCCTTTTAGAACCAGCTAAGGGCACAGCTCAGGGGAGGAGGAGCTAGGAGAAGGATGGTGGTGTCCAGAGATCTTGTTCTTGCCTCCCCTGGGGCCCCAGGCCCCAGCAGGGCAGCCTCATCTCAGGATCCCAGCCCTGGAAACACAGGTGGCAGGGGCCAGGTCCCGCTCCACTCTTCCATGCTGGGTCTGGGTGCTGGCTGAATCCTGGTGCTCCCTGAATCCTGATTTCTTCAACAAGCAGGGGCCACAGCCCTACCTCCCAGGAGTGACGTAGGAGGAACCACACGATGCAAACTCAGCAGCGCCCTGGAAGCATTACAGCATGATGGAAGCATGTGGCATTATCATGGCGATGTTCGGCTCTTTGAGGACTGAGACCTGGAGCTCCTCCGCCTGGCCAGCACTCCACGATACACACTGGCCCTCAGCCCTCTGCCATGTCCCTGTAGCGGGAGGATGACCTGCTGCTCTCCCCATCCTACCCTGGCCCTGGGCCAGCACCCTACCCTCAGCCTCCCTGTAGCAGGGGGATGACCTGCTGCTCCCCACGTCCTATCTTGGCCCTGGGCCAGCACCCTACCCTCAGCCTCCCTGTAGCAGGGGGATGACCTGCTGCTCCCCACGTCCTATCTTGGCCCTGGGCCAGCAGCCCACCCTCGGCCTCCCATTGCCCACCAGGACTGGCCTTTCTTCCCTGCCCTGTCAGCCCCTCCCAGCCCGGGCACAGGGATCTGTTCTTTATCCTAAGGGGCTTTCTTGGCCTGGGGGGCTGGCACAAGGCACAAAGCACTAACAAGGTGGGCACCCGTCCCATGGCACCTGCACAGAGGGGCCAGGCTTCTTCTTCAGTGCCCAGGCCTCCACCCTGGACTTGTTCACCCAGCTCAGATCTGCCCATTCCTTACAGTGACCCCTCCCGCCCTGGCCATCTCGTCTCCTGTCTGGATGATGGAGGGGCTCCCAGTTTCCACCTGCGTCCTCCACAGTCTGGCTGTCTGCATCCGGAATGACCTTTCTCAAATGCAGGCCTCATCATGGCTCCTCCCTGCTCTGGCACCTTCTCCCTTGGGAAAAGATCTGAGATCCCTACAAGGCCCATTATGTGCTCTTCAATGTGGCCTCTCCCGATCCCGGGGCCCTGGCACTCATGCCCTCACTCCAGCTGCTCACTGCCTTCCATTGCCTGGAACACCCCCCCCGTCTCCCCAGCCTCGCCTGCGTGCTGGCCCACATATCACTTCCCACAAGGCCTCCCTACCCCGTCTAATATGCATCATGGCCCCCTCCACAATCTGCTGAAAGCTCAGTGCCGAGGAGCCCCTGCTCGAGTTCATGGCCGCAGCCCCACTGCCTGACCTGCGCTTGGCCTTTAAGAACTATTTGTTGGAAGCAGAGTGATACTGAATGAGCAGGGACAAACCAGGCACCCATTCCAACATTTCCCGAATTCCTCCACCCCAGGGCCACGGGCTCCAGCTCCCAGAGGGCACTGCCGGCCCCAAAAGGCCTCTTGCTGTGGCAGGACAGGGGCTCCTGCTACCCTGTGAGGACAAAAGGCTTTTAGAACCAGCCCCAGCCCCCCAGTCGCCATTTTTCTCCCCCTGGCTGGGGAGCGGTGGAGCAGGGCTAATTCCACTCCTGCATGGAAGGGCAGAGACAGAGGCCGAGCCAGACGGGGTTGACCCCAGGGATTCCCCGTCCCTGCCCCAGGGCAGCCCATGATGGACTGCCAGACAGGACTGGTCAGCTGCCAACAGCACACTGCCAGCTGCCCACCAGGATGCCCACCGACTGCCAGTCATAAGGGGCCAGCAGTCAGGAGGGGGCCGCCAACTCCCTGTCACCATGCTAGCCAACCCTCAATCAGGACAGGACACAGACCCAGGAGCTCAGGGCTGCCTGCCAGGGCACAGGCCAGCTGTCACTCAGAACGGCCCAGGGGCAAGTCAAGGAGTCTACCCATGGCCATTCTGGTGACAGCTATTGCTTTTGGTGCCAGGCATCCTTTCACTCTTCCCCTGGCAAGGGCACCCCATTGGGCTTCCAGGGAACCTCCCCTCTCCAACTTGTAGTCTGTGTGTCTCCACGGGCAGATGCCCTCCTGGGCTGCAGGGACAGAAGACCACAAGACCCAGGGCTGGCCAATCAAAGCATTGCATTCTTTTGGCCACTGTGATTGGCTTATACATGGACATGTGACTCAACTCAAGTCAACCAGAACCAATCAGAACTAACTTTGGGTCACTAGGGAGAGACTCACTTCTTGCTGCTCTTGTACTTGGGAGGGTGGCTGTCAGGTGGAGTTGATGCTGCCAGTTTGTCATCATGAGAGTAAGATGTCTGAGGATGAAGCCAGCCCAGAGGATGTGGAAATGAAAGACAAGAGAAAGAGAAACTGGGTCCTGGCTGCATCCTGGTAACACTGCTCGCACCCTGGATCCAGCCATAACTGAAACCCAAGATCATCGGGCTTTCCAGTGACACGAATCAATAAATTCCTCCTTTTTGCCCAAGCAAGAATTGCTGTGAATGGGACCAGAAACCACTTGGGGAGTTTTCGAGTGTCTCGTGGGGGCCCATCGGCTGGTCAGGGAACTTCTGACTGAAAGCATGAGACAAGCAGGCCCTGTACCTGCCTCCCCGCCCCTGGCTGCTGAGGCGTGGGCATCCTCATGACTCGATGGATCAGATGCTCCCCCAGCCTTTGACTCAGCAACGAAGGAAGCAGACAAGCAGAGAGCGTGGGGGTGGTGGCAGCAGGGAGCACCCAGGGTCGGCAGGGTCTCCTAGGGTTCAGCGGCGACGGCTGCAGCCAGGGCTCCTGCGCCCACCGGACCAGCCTAGGGCGCGATTTGCAGGCTGGGGTCTGGCTGCATCTCTTGATGTCTGCCTAGGTTTTGAGCTCCCTACATCCATTCCAGACACTCTGCAGGTAATGTCAGTGTCTGTTGACAGGGACTAGGGTGCCCCAGGGAGAGAGTCCCTGGCTTGAGGCTGGTGAACCCCTGGCTGGCTTACCGCTGCTCACACACTGGGCAGGCATTCCATGAATGCCACTTCCTCACTCTACTTCTTTATTTTTTTTTTGAGACACAGTTGTGTTCTGTTGCTCAGAGTGGGGTGCAATAGCATGATCTTGGCTCACTGCAGCCTTGACCTGACAGGCTCAGGTTATCCTCCCACCTCAGTCTCCTGAGTAGCTGGGACCACAGGCACATGCCAGCATGCCTGGCTAATATCTTCAATTATTTTTGTAGAGACAAGGTCTCCCTATGTTGCGCAGGTCTCAAACTCCTGGGCTCAAGTGATCCTTCCACCTTGGCCTCCCAAAATGCTGGGATTATAGGAGTGAGCCACTGCATCTGGCCTCATTCTTGTTAAGTGTCCCTCAAAGCACTTGGCAGAGTGCTGGGGACATTTTAGGGGCTCCAGGAATTGGCCAGGGGAGGAGTCTGCCCATGGGCGCTGCTTTGTGCGAAGCCTTGGGACCTGGAGAGGGAGAGAAGGTGGGCAAGTGTGTATTCTGAGGAAGGGTTGGAGCATGGAAGACGTGGATGCTCTGCTTCCTCCTGGACCCACAGTGAAGAGGGCAGGGTTGCCCCCGGTGAGCTCTGGAAGGAGATCCATGCCTCCTCACGGAAGGACAGGGGACCCAGAAGCCTACCTGAGGCTGGCCTTGGCCCACCTGCAACAGGCAGCAGTCAGTTGGGCAAAGGTGTGTTGGAACCTGGCGGCAACATTGACATGGATTGGGCGGGAGGAGGCCAGGTCCTGGACTGCGTAAAGATATCGATGAATACTGGCAAGTACCGTATCTGCACTCTCTACACAGTAGGCTTCTTATTCGAGAAATCACAAAACTCAGGGATTAAGAGCGAGGATTTCACAACTAGTTTTTGGGGTTCAGATCTCAGCTCTACCAGTTACTAGCGGTGAATAAGCCCTGGGAAGATGGCCTCATCTCTACCTCAGTTTCCTGTAAAATATTGGGAAATTTTCATTATTAAATGTGTGTAACTTAGGCTCTATCATGTATGAAGTACACAATGAGTTATTACTTTTATTATAATAGAATATAAAATAAGATGTAATACAAATTTATTAATTTGTTACTTGGTATTAATACCAAGCACACATGCATTACTTTATGGTGTGTATTACTCTCTTGATTTTCACAAGCAACTTTATGGAGGACAGGGTTATTAGTCCCATCCTATAGATGAGGAAACTAAGGCTCACTGAAGTTAAGCTAAGGTGAAGGTGAAGCTCCAGGTCCCACAGAGCCAGGATTCAGAATCTCAGCCAGTCATGGCTGGCTGGCTCCAAACTCCAGTCTCTTCCCTTCTCCACAAGCTCCATGGCTCACAGATAGGCTGGCCAAGTCGGTTTGCAGCCAGTGTGGACAGCAAGAGAGGTTGGCCTGGCATGACTGAGAAGGGTGGTCTAGGGCCAGAGCCCCACCCACCCACCCCCACCAAGAAGCTCATTACCCGAGGAATCCACTGTGGCATCTGGGGGATGTTTAGCCTTCTCTCGTGCCCACAGCCAGGCCCCAGGCTGGGGCTCTGCCCACGGTCCCCTTGTGACCTTCCCAAGCAGGATCCAGTTACATCACAGCAGCAGCTCGAAGGAACAAACACAGCTTGTGTCTGCCCCCAACGGCTTATTTCCCTTGTCTTGTGAATACTGAGAAATGAAAGGAATGATAAGGATTTGTGGGCTGGAGTGGGGAAGGCAGCCTGGAAAATTCTGCAGTGCTGGCAGAACTCACCAAGAGGGTGGAGTGAAGTTTTCAAACCAGTTCCAAAGAGGGAGAGATTCAAGTGGTTACACGGAAGGCCCAAGAGGTTTCCTGGCTCCCCCTTGGCAGGTTAAGGGCCCAGCCCTGGGGCAATGGTTCACCTCCCGGTTCTGCTGTGGGCCTCTCTGTGGTCAGGCCACAGAAGCTCTCTGGGCCTCAGTCTCTTCAGCTACTCAGTGTCAATAATGCCAGCTCCCACTGCTCTGGGTTAAGAAGAACAAACAAGAAAATGAGTGTAAACCAAGGGTTCTTGACGGGATGATTTAACTCCTTCGGGCAGGGGTCCCTAAGGTATTGGTCCATGGCCTGTTAGGAAATGGGCCGCACAGCAGGAGGTGAGTGGAAGGCAAATGAGCGAAGGTTCCTCTGTATTTACAGCCGCTCCCCATCGCTCGCATTACCGCCTGAGCTCTACCTCCTGTCACGTCAGTGGCAGCATTAGATTCTCATAGGAGCTTGAACACTCTTGTGAACTGTGCATGAGAGGGATCTGGGGTGTGTGCTCCTTATGAGAATCTAATGCCTGATGATCTGTGTCTCCCATCAGCCCCAGATGGGACCATCTAGTCACAGGAAAATAAGCTCAGGGCTCCCTCTGATTCTTTTTTTTTTGAGACAGAATCTTGCTCTGTCACCCAGGCTGGAGGGCAGTGGTGCGATCTTGACTCACTGCAAGCTCTGCCTCCTGGGTTCATGCCATTCTCCTGCCTCAGCCTCCCGAGTAGCTGGGACTACAGGTGCCTGCCACCATGTCCGGCTAATTTTTTTGTATTTTTAGTAGAGATGGGGTTTCACCGTGTTCACCAGGATGGTCTTGATCTCCTGACCTCATGAACCGCCCGCCTCAGCCTCTCAAAGTGCTGGGATTACAGGCATGAGCCACCACGCCCAGCCAGCTCCCTCTGATTCTAAGGGAGGAGACCACCCCTCATATTGTCTTATGCCCAATTTCTGCCTTCAAAGAAAGAATAAGTAAAAACTAAAAGGCAGAAATGAAATCCACAGGCAGACAGCCCAGCACCACACCCTGGGCCTGGTAGTTAAAGATCAACCCCTGACCTAATCAGTTATGTTATCTATAGATTTTATATGGAAAAGCATTGTAAAAATTCCCGTCCTGTTCTGTTTTGTTCTGATTACTGGCACATGCAGCCCCCAGTCACGTACCTGCTGCTTGCTCAATCGATCACGACCCTCTCACGTGGACCCCCCTTAGAGTTGTGAGCCCTTAAAAGGGACAGGAATTGCTCACTTGGGGAGCTCGGTTCTTGAAACAGGAGTCTTGCTGATGCTCCCAGCCAAATAAACCCCTTCCTTCTTTAACTTGGTGTCCAAGGGGTTTTAGTCTGTGGCTCTTCCTGCTACAATTCTACATTATGGTGAGTTGTATAATTATTACATTGTACAATTACAGTGTGATAATAATAGAAGTAGAGTGCACATAAATGTAATGTGGTTGAATCATCCCGAAACCATCCCCGCCACCACTGGCCCATGGAAAAATTCTTCCACAAAGCCAGTCCCTGGTGCAAATAAGGTTGGGGACCTCTTCCTTAGGGGACATTTGGTAATGTCCAGAGACTCTTTGGGTTGTTACAACTGGGTGGGGGGAGAGGTGCCTGTGGCAACCAGTGAGTGGAGACAGGGATGCTGCCAGAGCCCTACAGAGCATGGGACAGCCCCCACCACAAAGGAGAATCCCATCTGGGATGCCAGCAGTGCTGCTGTTGAGGAAATGCTGATATTGACGTCAAACATTGAATCATCTGTGTTGGTTTTCTTATTCAAGGGCCCATGGGGAAGTAAAAGGGAAGGTGTGTGGGAAAATGGGGTGTTTGGGGTAAACAGCAAAGCACCCATATTGGCTGCCTCCAAAGAAGGATTTGGGCTGGGTGTGGTGGCTCATGCCTCGAATCCCAGCACTTTGGGAGACCTAGGCAGGTGGATCACCTGAGGTTGGGAGTTCGAGACCAGCCTGACAGACATGGTGAAACCCCGTCTCTGCCAAAAATACAAAATTAGCCGGGCATGGTGGTACATGCCTGTATTTCCGGCTACTCGGAGGCTGAGGCAGGAGAATCACTTGAATCCGGTAGGCAGAGGTTACAGTGACCGGAGATTACACCATTGCACTCCAGTCTGGGCAATAAGAGCAAAACTCTGTCTCCAAAAAAAAAAAAAAAAAACCAAGAAGAATTTGTCCCTCTTTGTTCAGACAACAAACATTCACTGAGTGTTTAGTCCATGCCTGGCACTCTTCCAGGTGCTGAAAAGTGGCCACCCCTGCTCTCCTGGGGTGTCTGATCCAGAGCGGGAGACAGACTCAGACAGAGCAAGAAAGTAATAAGTAAAAATAGCCCCAAATATCCATTGATAGTGATGAATAAATGGGGATAAACAACTTGTGGGAGAGCCATACTGTGAAGATGATTCAGCAATAACAAGGAACAAAGTCCTGATCCACACTCTACCGTGGACGAACCTCAAAAACGTGATGCTCGTGAAGGAAGCCTGTCGTGAAAGGCCACATGCTGTAGGATTCCACGTATATGAAGTGTCTGGAACAGGCACATCCACAAAGACAGAAGTAGATTGGGGGTGTCCAAGGGCTGAGTTGGGGGAAGATGGAGAGAGGCTGCTAATGAGCACATGATTTCTTTTTGGGGTGATGAAAATGTCCTAAAATTATTATGGTGATGTTCACATAACTCTGTGAATATGCTGAGTGCCACTGAATTGCACACTTCAATAGGCGAATTGTGTGGTATGTGATTTATATCTCAATAAAGCTGGGAAATATAAAACATAGACGGGAGGCAGTGGCTCATGCCTGTAATCCTGGGGCACTTTGTAATCCTGAGGCCAAAGAGGGAGGATTGCTTGGGTCCAGCAGTTCAAGACCAGCCTGGGCAATATTGTGAGACCCCCATCTCTAAAATAAAAATAAAAATATATTTTAAAAAATGGCAAGTGGTGAGATGATTGATGAATGAAATAAGCAAAAGACTGAGATGGAGCAACCCAGAGCCACCACACCTCCAGGAGGGGACGTCTGAGGCGGCACTTGTGAGCTGGGATGGGAGAGGATGGAGACAGAGTTCCTGGTGGAGGAGACTGCATGGCGTGTGCAGGGAGCCCCAGGTGCTCTCAGCAAGAGCTTGGCATCTTCTCAGGAAAGAGAGAGAGAGACTGAGCCATGGAATGTGAGCCGCCAAGATACTAGAGTGGTGTCCGAGTGGTCATGTAGACAGAACCCATTGACCTCTGTGATATGGCCACTATGCTAGAAACCCTCAGAAATATTTCCTCACTGTTGCTCAACACCTGGACGGATAGCCCAGCTTCACTGCATAGGGCAGATTTATTTATTCATTTATTTTTTGAGACACAGTCTCACTGTGTCGCCCAGGCTGGAGTGCAGTGGCGTGATCTTGACTCGCTGCAACCTCCGCCTCCATGGTTCAGGTTATTCTCCTGCCTCAGCCTCCTGGGTAGCTGGGACTACAGGCACACACCACCATGCTCGGCTAATTTTTTTGTATTTTTAGTATTTTTAGTAGAGACGGGGTTTCTCCATGTTGGCCAAGCTGGTCTTGAACTCCTGACCTCAGGTGATCCGCCTGCCTTGGCCTCCCAAAGTGCTGGGATTACAGGTGTAAGCCACTGCGTCTGGCCAGGGCAGATCTATTTGCAAAGTGCTTTTTCATTATTCCTCTCATGAGAGTCCTCCAAATCCCCAGGGGAAAGATGGGCAGGGGATGGGGTTCTAAGGGGCTCCTAGTAGTTCAACCCAGAGAAGTCAATGACCCCCTGGGGTCACACAGCCAGGCAGTCTGGCCAGCCTCCTGGGTCAGGCCAGGCCTCCCTGAACTGGCCTTCCTAGCCAGAAAGTCTGTGATGAAGCCTCTTTGAGAGTCCTGCCTCTGAGGCCTGCCGCCTCCCAAGGGGACCTGCTTGCTAGAGCAGCTCCCAGCAAGGCAGGGCAGTGACGATCCTGCCACTCCCAGCAGTGACTTCTGCAGAACTTCTTTTTATTCTCTTCCTACGCCATAGAGATTTCGGTACCAAGGGGCTGCCCAGAGCCAGTGATGGTGGGAGGTGCAGAGAAATGTCCTGCAAATATCCTGCCCACCTGCTACATGCTGGAGGACCGTAGCCCGTTCCCATGTAGACTTCCCGTCCTGCAGGGCCGCTTTGCCCTGCCCTCCTCAGGGGCCTCCCCTGCTCCTCACTCACCACCATATTGGAGTTTTCTTTTTTTTTTCCTTTGAGACAGTGTCTTACCGTGTTGCCCAGGCTGCAATGCAGTGACGTGATCTCGGCTCATTGTAAGCTCTGCCTCCCGGGTTCACACCATTCTCCTGCCTCACCCTCCCAAGTAGCTGGGACTACAGGTTCCCGCCACCAAGCCCAGCTAATTTTTTGTATTTTTAGTAGAGATGGGGTCTCATGGTGTTAGCCAGGATGGTCTCAATCTCCTGACCTCGTGATCCACCCACCTCAGCCTCCCAAAGTGCTGGGATTACAGGCTTGAGCCACCACTCCCGGCCTCACCCAGCTAATTTTTGTATTTTTAGTAGAGACAGGGATTCACCATGTTGGCCAGGCTGGTGGTTTTTTTTTTTTTTTTTTTTTTTTTTTTTGAGACGGAGTCTCACTCTGTTGCCCAGGCTGGAGTGCAGTGATCTTGCGTGATCTTGGCCCACTGCAACCCCCGCCTCCCAGGTTCAAGTGATTCTCCTGCCTTAGCCTCCCGAGCAACTGGGACTACAGGCGCGTGCCACCATGCCCAGCTAATTTTTTTGTATTTTTAGTAGAGATGGGGTTTCACCTTTTTAACCAGGATGGTCTTGATCTCCTGACCTCATGATCTGCCTGCCTCAGTTTCCCAAAGTGCTGGGATTACAGGCATGAGTGCTGGGATTATAGGCGTGAGCCACAGTGCCTGGCCAGCCAGGATGGTCTTGATCTTCTGACCTCATGATTCGCCCACCTCAGCCTCCCAAAGTGCTGGGATTACAATCATGAGCCACTGCGCCCAGTCCATATTGGTGTGTTCCGAGCACAGCTTCATCCCGCCCCAATCACAAGGGAACCAACCAGGCTTTGCAGGATGCTGCTGTCACAGGCCAAACCAAAGCAGTGACCCCATGTGTCCTGGGGGACAACTGGGTCCTGGCTGGGAGCCATGGGAGCCACCAGCATCACACCACACCCTCAGAAGTTCACAGAGCCTTCTGAGATCCCATGAGCACTGGATACTTACCACAGCCCCGGGAGGCAGGTGGGGACCTGCATTACCTCTGCTCTGCAGGTGAAAAAAGTTGACGTCACACTAAAAGTTGGCAGAGCCAGGATTTGAACCCAGGCCAGTGGAACTCCAGAGTTTGAATTTCCTCCCTCCAAATATCAGGGCCTCCCACCTCTTGGGGAGTCCCCTGGCCTCATGGTGGGTCTGGGAGAACTGGAGCACTCTGGAAGGGGCCTGAGCACCAGGGCTGCTGTGAGCTGAGTGCCTCAGGGGGTTGTGAGAGGTGGTGGTGGAGACTGGACCCTGTACAGCTCAGAGGCAGTGGCCCCCTGGCCCAGGCTGAGCCAGCTCTGTTTCACAGTGGGAAGCCCTCCTTTATGGAGAGCTGTGTGGTAACAAATATCTGTAAGTCACATCACAGTGTGACAGCCCCACTCTCAGGGAGCTCAGTATGCCAGGGATGTCCCCAAGCCTTCCTTTTGGGTTGAGGGATGATATGGCTTGGCTCTGTGTCCCCACCCAAATCTCATGTTAAATTGTAATCCCCAGGTTTGGGGATGGGACCTGGTGAGAGGTGTTTGAATCATGGGGATAGATTTCCCCTTTGCTATTCTCATGATAATGAGTGAGTTTTCACGAGACTGGTTGTTTAAAAGTGTGTAGCCCTGGCCAGGCACAGTGGCTGACACCTGTAATCTCAGCACTTTGGGAGGCCGAGGTGAGCGGATCACAAGATCAGGAGTTTGAGACCAGCCTGGCTAACATAGTGAAACCCCCTCTGTATGAAAAATGCAAACATTAGCCAGGAGTGGTAACACGCCTGTAGTCCCAGCTACTTGGGAGGCTGAGGCAGGAGGATCGCTTGAACCTGAGAGGCAGAGGTTGCAGTGAGCCGAGATTGCACCATTGCACTCCAGCCTGGGTGACAGAGTGAGACTCTGTCTCAAAAAAAAAAAAAAAAAAAAAAAAAAAAAAGTACCCCTTCCCTCTTTGCTCTCTCTCCTGCTGCCATGTGAATATGTGCTTGCTTCCCTTTCACCCTTCCACCATGATTGTACATTTCCTGAGGCCTCCCCCACCATGCCTCTTGTACAGCCTGTGGAACTATGAGTCAATTAAATCTCTTTTCTTTATAAATTATATAGTCTCAGGTAGTTCTTTACAGCAGTGTGAGAATGGCACTAAAATTGATGCCAGACAAGTGGGCCATTGTTATAAAGATACCTGAAAATGTGGAAGTGACTTTGGAACTGAGTAACAAGCAGAGGTTGGAATAGTTTGGAGGGCTCAGAAGAAGACAGGAAGATGAGGGAAAGTTTGGAACTTCCTAGATATTTGTTGAATGATTGTGACCAAAATGCTGGTAGTGATATGGACAGTAAAGTCTAAGCTGAGGTGGTCTCAGATGGAGAGCAGGAGCTTACTGGGAATTGGAAAGGTCACTCTTGCTGTACTTTAGCAAAGAGACTGGCAGCATTGTGTCCCTGCTCTAGGGATCTGTGGAACTTTGAGCTTGAGAGAGATGATTTAAGGTATCTAGCAGAAGAAGTTGCCAAGCAGCAAAGCATTCAAGAAGTGACCTAGCTGCTTCTAACTGCATATGCTCATATGTGTTCACAAAGAGATGATCTGAAATTGCAACTTGTATTTAAGAGGGAAGCAGAACATAAAAGTTAGGAAAATTTGCAGCCTGATCATGTGGTAGAAAAGAAAAACCCATTTTTTTGGTGTGTGTGTGTGGGGGTAGATTCAAGGCTGTAGAAATTTGCTTAAGTAAAGAGGAAATAAATGTTAATAGCCAAGATAATGGGGAAAATGCCTCCGGGGCATGTCGGAGACCTTTGCACAGCCCTTCCATCATACGCCTGGAGGCCTAGGAGAGAAAAATGGTTTTGTGGGCCAACTCCAGAGCCCTGGTGCCTTGGGACATGATGCCCTGCATCCAGCTGCTCCAGCTCCAGCTGTGGCTAAAAGGGGCCAACGTACAGCTTGGGCCATTGCTTCAGTGGGTGCAAACCCCAAGCCTTGGCAGCTTTCACATGGTATTAGGCTTATGGGTGTGCAGAGGGCAAGAGTTGAGGCTTGGGAGCCTCCACTTAGATTTCAGAGGATGTATGGAACACCTGGATGTCCAGAGAGAAGTCTGCTGGAGAGGTGAAGCCCTCATGGAGAACCTCTACTATAGTAGTGCAGAGGGGGAAATGTGGGGTTGTATCCCCCACACAGAGTCCCCACTAGGGCACTACCTAGTGGAGCTGTGAGAAGAGGGCCACTGTCCTCCTGACCCCAAAATGGTAGATCCACCAACAGCTTTCACTGTGTGCCTGGAAAAACCATAGGCACTCAACACCAGCCTGTGGAAGCAGCTGTTGGGCCTGTACTCTGCAGAGCCACCAGGGGTGGAGCTGCCCAAGGCCTGGCCTTGGGAGCCTGCTCCTTGTGTCATTGTGGCCTGGATGTGATACATGGAGTCCAAGGAGATTATTTTGAACCTTTAAGATTTAATGACTGCCCAACTGGGTTTTGGACTTGCGTGGGGTCTGTAGCCCCTTTATTTTGGCCCATTTATCCCCTTTGGAATGGGAGCATTTACCCAATGCCTGTACCTCCATTGTATCATGGAAGTAACTAACTTGTTTTTGATTTACAGGCTCATAGGCAGAAGGGACTTGCTTTGTCTCAGATGAGACTTTGGATTTGGACTTTTGAGTTAATGCTAGAATGAGTTAAGACTTTGGGGGACTGTTGGAAAGGCATAATTGGTTTTGAAATATGAGAAAGACATAAGATTTGGGAGAGGCCAGGGATGGAATTATGTGTTTTGGCTCCGTGTCCCCACCCAAATCTCATGTTGAATTGTAATCCCCTATGTTGGGGGAGGGACCTGGTGGGAGGTGATTGAATCACAAGGGCAGACTTCTCCCTCCCTATTCTTGTGATAGTGGGTAAGTTCTCATGAGCTCTGGTTGTTTAAAAGCATATGGCACTCACCCCTTCTGTCTCTCTCCTGCTGGCCATGTGAAGATGTGATTACTTCCCCTTTGCCTCTGCCATGATTCCCGAAGGTAAGGTTCCTGAGGCCTCCTCAGCCATGCTTCCTGTACAGTCTGTGGAACCGTGAGCCCATTAAACCTCTTTTCTTTACAAATTACCCAGTCTTGGCTAGTTCTTTATAGCAGTGTGAGCATGAACTAATACAAGGGACATTTGTCACCTCCTGGCTTTTCCTCAAGTGAGGGGTGCCCATATATAGAAGCCCTCTTCATAGGCATAGACCTCTGGCTTCTTATCACAGACCTGCTTCCCCTGGAAGGCCTCTCCTGAATATCAGAGAAGACCCCTCAGGGTCAGAAGTCTCAGACGTGCTGTGGTGGGTGGGGGTTGCTTCTCACCATAGATGATCCCCTTGTCCACAACCCACAACCATCTTCTTCCCTCTGTGCTGATCAGGACTGGGGCAGCGGGGTTCCTGTATTTGTGACATGGCTTCTTTTTCGATCCCCACTGAACTGGGACGTCCCCAGGGGCAAGGGTTATCTGTCTTATCAGGCAGTCTCTCCGTGTGATCAGCCCAGGAGCTTTCTGTCACCTTGATCCCTCCCAGACATCAGTTTGGCTCAAGAGGAAGAAAGTCCATTTGTCAAAGCATTCTGTCCCCTGGGAGCGGGGAAGTGGCCACAGACTCAATTCCTGACCATTCACCAGGCCAGATAGCCCAGGCCCCTGGAATGGTGCCAGCATGGGGCTTGGATCTGGTGCCTCCCTGGGCTGGATCCCTACCTCCAATCTGGTTTTCCTTGGGGATGGGGAGGAACCCTAAGCATGGCAACGAGGTTATTTCCCAGGACCCAAGTCCTCTTCCCAGGGCTGGCCTGCCCCATCCTGCCCCTTAGGGGTTTGGCACTTGTCACTCTTCTTTGCATGGCCAAGCTAAGGACAGAATTAGCTCTCCACTCTCACTCTCAAGGCTCTCTGAGTGCCAAACCATCTGGGAGAGGGACCAGAATGGGGCCTCCTGGGATTCTGCCTAATGCTTTTTCTTTTGGTTCCTCTGGGAAAAGATCCAGAAAAAGACTGAAAGCTCCTGGCTGAGAGGGAGGGGGTGGGGTGGGACCAGGCCCTGCCCTGCTGTCAGAAGTCCCTGGGGCTCTGGGAAGCCAGGGTCCCACTCTGCTAACACAGTGATAGGTTCTCAGTGCAACTGGGGAGGGTTGGCGGGGCTTGCAACTCCCAGAGTCCAATCAGACTTCAGGGATCCTTGCTGCACTCCTGGCCTGCAGGCTAAATGCAATTTCATGGAAACTTCAGGAGTCAAATCCTCTCCAAAAGGCTGGGCTGGGGCCACACCATGAGGGTCTGCAGCTCAAGGATGGTCAGAAAAATCGGGACTAACACAAGACCCCTACTTCATCCTCCTCGTTTATCCCTGCCCACTGAGACATGCTTATCCCCAATCTGTTTCCTGGGAGAGCCAGTGAGAGGCATCTGCCCTGTGGGCTCACTTGTGTCTAGACACACTACAGGTGGGGCGATAGGTGGGTGTGGACATTCCAGGAGGACCTCTTTAGCAACCCCCCCATACTTTGGTAACATGTCCTCAAGGACCAAAAAGGAGATAGGTCCTGGCTTGGGGTCTCATCATTTGCTGTTGCCTGGTACTGTAGTCAGCAAGGGGACTAGGGGGTCAGGCAGAGCTGGTTCTAGATCTCTTGAGCCCAGGAGTTCCAGATTGCAGTGAGCTATGATTGTGCCACTGCACTCAAGTCTGGACAACAGATAAACACCCTATCTCTCTTAAAAAAAAAAAAAAAAAATCTGGCTCCAGTGCTCACAAGCCCACTAACCTGAGCAAGGGTTTCCCCTGCTGAGTGTCTTCTCACTTACGGAATAGGCTTCATAATACCACTTTTCAAAAGGTTAGTGTGGGCCGGGTGCAGTGGCTCACACCTGTACTCCCAGCTTTCCTTTGAGAAGCCAAGGCAGAAGGATTGCTTGAGCCAGGAATTCCAGACTAGCCTGGGCAACATAGCGAGATCCTATCTTTACGAAAAGTGAATAAGTGAGCCAGGCGTGGTGGCGCATGCCTGTAGTCTCAGCTACTCAGGAGGCTGAGATGGGAGAACTGCTTGAGCCTGGAAGGTGGAGGCTGCAGTGGCCATGATCGTGCCACTGTACTCCAGCCTGGGCAACAGAGTGAGATCCTAAACAAGTGTAGCGTGAGGTAAACACTGACAGTTGCCTTGTTAGGGCTCTCCTTAGCACCTTCTGTGCCCTCCCAAAAGTCACTATGTCCTTGGGCTTGCAGTTGGAAGCCATCCATCTGCTTCCCTCTGTCCTCAACCTGTATTTTAACTTTTGCTCATGATGTCTTCTTCTCTGGCGTGGCAGCCTGGTTCAGAACTAGGGACTGCGTCTCCACGCAGGATTGTATTTCCTGCTATGTTAATAGCAGGCTCCACCATGTGACCTGCTCCGGCCAATGAAAGGTGAGCACAAGTGACGGTGTTGTTTCCAGGCAGAAATCTCAAGAGCCAGTGCACAGTTCGCCAGGTATGTCTACCCTGTGCCACAAGGCATCCTCCCTGAGGCCCCCGGTCAGCTTGAGTTTCAGAGTGAAGATGACACGGAGCACACCCGTAGCTATTCTTGAAGGACAAGTAGCAATAATAAGGCAGAAACCTTCATTGTTGGAAGCCACTGAAACTGGGGCGTCACATTCTGGCTGCTCCACATCAAGGCTGTTGGAAGTCTCCAGCGCAGTCTCGGAGTTGTGTTTTTTTGGTCTTCAGCTGCTGCCAAGTGGCATGGATAATGAACAGTTAAAACGTTATGCCTGGGGACTAGCCTCCATTCTAGGTACTCAATCAAGAGTGGCTACAGGCCAGGTGTGGTAGCTCACACCAGTAATCCCAGCAGTTTGGGAGGCTGAGGGAGGAGGATTGCTTGAGCCTAGGAGTTCAAGACCAGCCTGGACAACAGAGCAAGACCCCTGTCTCTACGAAAAAGAAAAACAGTTGGGCGTGGTGGCGTGCACCTGCAGTCCCAGCTACTCTGGAGGCTGAGGTAGAGGATTGTTTGAGCCCGAGAGGTTGAGGCTACAGTGAGCCATGATTGTGCCACTCCACTCCACACTCCATCCTGGGAGACAGAGCGAAATCCCATGTCGAAAAAAAGAAAAAAGAAAAAAAGCATGGCTATAATTATGACTTGGCATTTCTGCACATAGACCAGATTGATGATCACCTGAGCTGTGTCTAATATTCTCTAAGTTGGGAGGGTTCAGCCTGAGGTTTACATGTAGGTTAAGACTTTATGTGACTCTTGGGAAAGCTCCTGGGTTGAGTCAGAGGGCTGTGACCTCCTTCACCTCCCGGGGACCTTGCCTGTTCCCCTCCTGCCACCCTGGCATCCACCTGCAAGAACTGTAAGAATGGAGGCTACTTCATATGAAACGACACGGCCCACTCTCTTCCCCACTGTCCAAGGTGAGGTTTACTAAGCTTGTGGCAGCAGAAAGCGTGCACTCTGGGGGAAGCAGGGCGCATCTCTACTAGGTCGTTTTGGCCGTGACTTTGCCCCCATTGATGGAACCTGTGCCAATCTCTTCTGCCACTCCAGACCTCCCCCTGCCCCTGTCATCAATGGGACTCGGTCTGTAGCACCCCTCAGCACTGACCTGATGGTGAGGAGTTGTCACTGCGTTTCCGGTGACTTATGATCCTTTCCTAACCAGATTATTGGCTTCTTGTACTGGTAGTCTTCTCAGCAACATTCCCCTATCTGCACCACACACACCCTGGGTAGACAGTGGGTGCTCCATAAAGACTGGTTTTGCTGTCCTGAGTTGATGGCCTGGGGGCTGGTGGTGCCATGGCAGGACAGAGGGCATCTCCAGCTGTGGCCAGCTCTCTGCAGACTGGTTCATACAGGTCACACCAGGGAGAAAAAGCGGCCTCAACCCATGGCTGCTGGGAGGGGCCTGGCGGAGTGGGCAAGGAACCAGGCACCTCTCTCTGCCCGTAGGCCTGGGCTACACTTTGTCTCCTGATCTCGGCCCCCTTCTCTCCACCCTTGGCAGTTGGGGACCTTGAACAGACCAATTATCTCTCAAAGGATGGAGTTTAGTGGTTGGGACTGGCTCCCTCCCAACTGCCCACCAAAGATTTGAACAAAGGAACTCACAAAAGCCATCTCTCTTTATTTTTCATTCTTGCCGTTCAACCAGTTTGCGCAAGCTGAGGATGAGTGGGTTTTGGAACGGGAGGCAGAGCATCTGGGGACAGACCCTCCTGGAAATGGTCTATGCACACTGCTGAGGCTGGTGAGACTCGAGAAGCAATTGAACGATAAACTCTACGGAACTGGAAATGTACAAAAGTGTCAAGGTGGCTACTGGCTGGCTTCCTGCCTCCCCGTGGGGGTCAGTTACACCCATCAGTCCTGTGCAAAGGTCCTGGGACTGGCCCAGGGGCAGCCAGATTCTTCGCTGAGGACAGGAGCTGTCCTGCTCACCCAGCAGAAGCGTGTCAACGGACAGGCGCTCGGGTGTGTGCCCAGGTGCTGTGGCCCCCGAACTCCGTGACTCCTCAGGCATGTCTTCGTCCTGTCTCTATGTCCGCCCTTTGAAAGTGTTCATACAGGTGTAGGTTCCTGAGAATTTGTGGATCTCCTCAAGTGCAGCCTGTGGGAGTATGCTGGAGTGGGAGGAAGGAAAGAAAACAGCGATGGTCAGCGATGGTCGGCGGGGCAGGATCCAGGGGCTCGGTCGCTGGTGGCCATGTGAGATGGGGCAGCAGAGGGCTGGTCCCTAAAAGTACTCCCCACCCCCCCAAGCCACACACCAGTTTCTCCCCAAATCCCCACCCTCCCCAGGGGAAGAGCTTTCAAGTAAGTGGATAAGCAGCTGTTAAAAAGGCAGTGGGAGCCTGGGCATGGTGGCTCATGCCTGTAATCCAAGCACTTTGGGAGGCCGAGGTGGGCAGATCGCTTGAGCCCAGGAATTCAAGACCAGCCTGGGCAACATGGTGAAACCCTGTCTCTACAAAAATATACAAAAATTAGCTGGGTATGGTGGCATGTGCCTATAGTCCTAGCTACTGGGGAGGCTGAGGTGGGAGGATGGCTTGAACCCAAGAGGCGGAGGTTGAAGTAAGCTGAGATTGTACTGCTGCATTCCAGCCTGGGTGGCAGAGCCAGACCCTGTCTCAAAAATCCTTTCCAGGCCGGGCGTGGTAGCTCACGCCTGTAATCCCAGTAATTTGGGAGGCCAAGGTGGGTGGATCACCTCAGGAGTTCGAGAACAGCCTGGCCAACATGGCAAAACCCCATCTCTACTAAAAATACAAAAAGCCGAGCATGGTGGTAGGCACCTGTAATCCCAGCTACTCGGGAGACTGAGGCAGGAGAATTGCTTGACATGGGAGGCGGAGGTTGCAGTGAGCCGAGATCGTGCCATTGCACTCCAGCCTGGGTGACAAGAATAAAACTCTATCTCACACACACACACACACACACACAAACACACAAATTCTTTTTAAAATATATGTTTTAAAAAGGCAGAGAGTGGGTGGTAAGAGCAATTTTTTTTTATTTAAATTTTTTATCTTTTTCCTAGATTCTGAAACAGAGTTCATTATTTATTTTTAATTTTTGTGGGTACACAGTAGGTATAAATATTTATGGGGTACATGAAATGCTTTGACACAGGCATGCAAATGTATATAATTACATCAATGTAAATGGGGTATCCATCACCTCAAGCATTTATCTGTTGTGTTACAAATAATCCAACTATACTTTTAGTTATTTTTATGTTTATTTATTTACTTATTTATTTATTTTTGAGACAGTCTCACTCTGTCGCCCAGGCTGGAGTGCAGTGGCACGATCTGGGCTCACTGCAACCTCTGCCTCCTGGGTTCAAGTGATTTTCCTGCCTCAGCCTCCCGAGTAGCTGGAATTACAGGCATGCGCCACCATGCCTGCCTAATTTCTGTATTTTTAGTAGAGACAGGGTTTTGTCATGTTGGCCAGGCTAGTTTTGAACTCCTGACCTCAGGTGATTCGCCCACCTCGGCCTCCCAAAGTGCTGGGATTTTAGGCGTGAACCACTGCACCTGGCCTTTTTAGTTATTTTTAAATGTATAAGTAAATTACTATTAACTATAGTCACCCTGTTGTGCTATCAAAGACTTATTTTTATTCGGTCTATTTTTTGTACCCATTAAAAACAAATGGTGGTTAGATGCCACTAAGTAGGTGACAATGGCTTAACCTGTGTGTGTTCCTTGTCAAGGGGAGTGCTGACCTTCTCTCCCTTCATACACACACGCTTTCAAAACCAAGCTCTTAGCATCCTGGTGCCCACAGGCAGCTCAGAGATTCTTCAATCCCAACTGCCCTCGATTCCACAGAGATGATCGTGTGGATCTGAGGAATCAGATTGGATTTGGGTGTCACATCCTCCGGGGAAGCGTCCTGGGCTCACCCTCAGGCTTCTCCTCGTGCAACCAGGAGCCCCGGTGCTTCCCCAGCAAGCACTGGTGTAGTCCTTGCCCGTTTACTTGTCAAGCCTGTGGGGGCCTTCATGGCGGGTATTTTATCTCTGATCCCCCTTGCATGGGCCCAGCATAGAGAGGGCCCTCAGGCTGTCTGGTGACTCAAACCGAAGGGTCCTGGCCCACTCTAAGTACAAGATGAAAAAGGTTCACTTCTAGCTGGAGCAATCTGGAAGGCTTCCTGGGGGTGGTGGCATTAGAGTTGAGCCTTGCTTTCTCCTGGGGAAGGTGAGGAGGGATGCAGTTCAGAGAACGGGGAGGTGGGTGGCTCCTCCTTCCTGTTGAAAAGTAGTTGTGGGGAAGGTTGGAAAATAAGGCTGAGGGCTTACTGTGGAGAGCGCTGAGGTTTTCTAGACCAACTTGTCTCTAGAAAGCTCTGGAAGGCTTCTAAGAAGCTCCCCTGAGGTGGAGGGTGGCAGCCTGGCCTCAGTGAGGACCTGAGCCCCTGATCAACTAGGGGCTCCTAGAGACGGCCGAGGAGCATCTCAGACCCGAGGTCAGGATGGACTGAGGGAGGCCGACGCGTGGACTGGATGCCCCTGGGTGCCCCCTTCCCTGTGCCTCTGAAAGGGCTTTGAGTTTGGGGAAGAGAGGGCTGATCGGGCTTGCCCCTCGGTTTCGAGGTTTCTGTGCCCTGAGTGTGTTGGAGCAGCCTCTTAGCTGGGACTCGCCATGTCCCGGCAGCCAGGGCAGAATTTGGCTCTCCTGGGAGTGCATGTCGCATGAGAGCAGGGGCCAGCCTGGCACTTGGGGGCTTCCGTTCCTGAAAAGGCCTTCCAGGTCAGAGGGGTTCAGTCATGTGGGGGCCAGAGCCCCAGGGGAGCCAAGAGCTCATGGTCACCTGTGGCTCCAGGGACAAGGATCTCCCGCTGTACTAAGAGGCCCAAGAAAACTGAGGGTGGGACTGGGAGGGGAAGGGTTTGCGGCACAAAGTCTGGAAAGTTCTAGGGGAATAGGACTAGGCTGCCAGGCAAATTCTGGAGGAGTCTCTCCTTTATAAAGCCTACCTCCCCCAAGTGGTCTGCCCTGCTACATCCCACCTGACTGGTACTAAGACGCTTCTGTGAATTCTGAGCCCTTGGCATCAAGATCCCCATGTTCCCTCTAGCAGTAAACTTCCTGAGGGCAGGGGCTATGTCCAATAGGCTCTAGAACAGTGATTCTCAAAATGAGGTCCAGGAACCCTTGGGGGTACCTGAGATCTCTTCAGGGGTCTGTGAGGTCAAATTGCTTTTTTTTTTTTTTTTTTTTTTTTGAGACGGAGTTTCATTCTTGTTGCCCAGGTTGGAGTGCAGTGGCACGATCTCAGCTCACTGCAACCTCCGCCTCCTGGGTTCAAGCGATTTTCCTGCCTCAGCCACCCAAGTAGCTGGGATTACAGGCACACACCACCACACCCAGCTAATTTTTTTGTATTTTTAGTACAGACAGGGTTTCTTCATGTTGCTCAGGCTGGTCTCGAACTCCCAACCTCAGGTGATCTGCCTGCCTCGGCCTCCCAAAGTGCTGGGATTACAGGCGTGAGCCACCATGCCTGGCCAAATTGTTTCTGTAATAATACTAAGATGTTATTTGTCTTTTCACTTTCATTCTCTTAGTGAATGGTAGAATTTTCCAGAGGCTATGTGACACAAGATATCACAACAAATTGAAATCAGATGCACATACTGGAATCCAATTGTCTTCAATTAAGCCAAACAAAGAGATTTGCAAAGATGTAAAACAATGCCACTCCTGACTACATTTATTTTGTTTTAGAATACATAACTAGTTGTCATAAAAATATATTTATATTAATGTAATGGGTTCATTATGGCTATTTATAAATGAATAAATATTATAAACAAATGTATACATCTTACAACATTTTTCTGGCTTTTAGTATCTTTTTTTTTTTTGAGATGGAGTCTGGCTCTGTCGCCCAGGCTGGAGTGTAGTGGCGCACAGGCTGGAGTGCAGTGGCGTGATCTCGGCTCACTGCAAGCTCCGCCTCCCAGGTTCACACCATTCTCCTGCCTGAGACTTCCGAGTAGCTGGGACTACAGGCGCCCGCCACCATGCCCAGTTAATTTCTTTTTGTATTTTTAGTACAGATGGGGTTTCACCATTTTAGCCAGGATGGTCTCTATCTCCTGACCTCATGATCCACCTGCCTTGGCCTCCCAAAGTGCTGGGATTACAGGCGTGAGCCACTGCGCCCAGCCCTGGCTTTTAATTTCTAATATAGTAAATAGCAATAGCTACAACTCACATTAACAAAAGCTCTTTGAGTTCCTCCATACTTTTTAAAACTCTAAGGGGCCCTGTGACTAACAAGTTTGAGAACTGCTGCCCCATGGTAAGTACAGCACATCAACGGCAAATGTGCCACCACTCCTCATGCTCATGCCCACAGCAGACATGACTAATCGATCACATACGTACTGACCCAGAGCGTTCTCTCCCAGCTCCATACCTTTTTAAGATAACGAGGGCATGCATCGTCCATGGGAGGAGGAGGAGGGCCTGGTTGAGCTGCACAGCTTCCACTGTCCTCCGGGCCACTGTCTCCGGCTTCAGTGGGGGAAAGAGGTTGGGAAACCTGAACACGGGAAGAGACACAGTGGGTTTCTCCTGGAGAGGCGTGTGCTTAGCTGGAAGCCTCTATGAGGTTGACATGTCTGGATTACCCTTTGGCCTTTCCTGTCTAAGAGACTCGAGGCCTGCTTGGAGTACTCCCTCTACCCCACACTCATCCAGGTGCCACATTCCCTGACTCCTCCAGGTGCACAGTCCTTTTCCCTACACTCTGCTCCTTCAGGACAGGCCCATCTCTGTTCTTGTCACATCACACTCTCAGATCAGGGCTTTTTGCCAGCTCTCTCGACGGCCTGGCTCTCTCCTCCCAGCTCCTCCTTTGGGAGACATCTCAGGCCAGTCCACCCAAAGCAACCTCTGATCTCGTTCCCTGCTAATTTCCTTGACTGCGTTCACCCCACCTAGGAAGGCCTTGCTTGTTGGGGTGTTTCCTTGTCGGTGGCCTGTCTCCCCCATCAGACTATTGAGTTCCATGAGGGTGGAGGCCTGGTCGGTCCTATTCCCCTGCAACCCCCGCACCTAGCGCAGTGTCTGATACAGAGCAGGAGCTCAGTAAATACTTGAAGGACTGAACTTGCTGCTTCCCAAATGTGTCCTGCTCATTCTGTCTGGAGGCAGGGGCTCGGCTAGCGATGGCTTCGGCTCAGCTTGCTGGTTCACTAACTCATTCATTGATTCATTGATTCAAACATTTGCACGGTGCTTTCCGTGGGATCTCAAAATGAATGAATGAATGATTGCATAGCAAACATCAGGGGCCTCACATGACTATTCAGAAGCATCTGACCCTAGACCCAAACAATGATGATGTTGCCTAACTGCCAGGCTCAAGCACAAATTATTCTCCCGATTTACAGATAAGGAAACTGAGGCTCTATTGAGTCAGTAGGGCGTTAAGGATTCAAACCAGGCCAATGCTCTATCACCTTTGCTCACTGCTCTTCCTGCCCCTGCTGGATCTTTAGGTGCAGGGCTCATGTTGCTGGCTCTGACCCCAATCCCACAAAGAGCTTGTGATCCGCTCTGGCACCAGGAAGATTAAGGGTGATGAATCACCTGGGTTTGATGTCATTCCTGAGCAACAGGCAGCCCTTAGACTCCCAACAGGGGCTTGGCCTCAGAGGGCACATGGATCTTACCCCCTGCCCTGTAATTCCTTTGTCAACATGATGGTGATTCGTTTTTTATTTTTTATTTTTGAGTCCAAGGTCTCACTTTATTGCCCAGGCTGGAGTGCAGTGGCGCAATCACAGCTCACTGCAGCCTCGACCTCCCTGGGCTCAAGTGATCCTCCTGTCTCAGCCACCCGAGTAGCTGGGACTACAGGTACACACACCATGCCCAGATAATTTTTATATTTTTTTGTAGAGATGGGGTTTTGCCATGTTGCCCAGGCTGGCAACTCCTGGGCTGAAGTAATTCCCCTGCCTCAGCCTCCCAAAGCACTGGGATTACTGGTGTGGACCCAGCTACCACGCTTGGCCATGATGGTGATTCTGAGGCCCACAGTCCTGTGGTCAAGAGGGGCCAGTGTCTGCGGTTCTGCAGAGATGAACGTGTTGAGGCAGCTCCCTGATACTGGAGTCCTACAGGTGTCGTGGGCAGTCTGGATTCTCTGGCTTCCACCTGTGGCCCGTCCTGTCTCTTGGGAAAGGGAAGGCAGGATGGACAGACCAAAGTCCATGGGCTTGAGGGGAATCCTTCTTGGTGAGACCCCTGCCAGGGAAGCCGACAGAGGAGGCCTCAAGCACGTCTGTGCACAGGATTTTCTCCTTCCTCTCCACGGTGGGTGGAATGGGGACACGGGGAACTGGCACAGCTCTTAACTCCCATGGAAGCAGTGCAAATTCGCGGAAGAAGCATTCTCAGCTAGCCAGTTCCAAGCTGTGTGGACTTGAGCAGGTAACTCTGCTTCTCTGAGCCTCAGTTCCCTCATCTGTAAAATGGGAATACAAGCTCTCTTGCAGGGTTGCTGTGAGGGCCAAATGCAGCGGTAGTTGTAAAGTGTTTGGTGGCTCCGGTTGGTTCTATGGCTGGTACATCAAAGAGGCTCAATTGGCCAGGCGCGGTGGCTCATGCATGTAATCCCAGCACTTTGGGAGGACGAGGCAGGTGGATCACTTGAGGCCAGGGGTTCGAGACCAGCCTGGGCAACATGGCGAAACACTGTCTCTACTAAAAATACAAAAATTAGCTGGGCATGGAGGCAGGCGCCTGTAATCCCAGCTACTCGAGAGGCTGAGACACGAGAATTGCTTGAACCTGAGAGGCGGAGGTTGCAGTGAGCCAAGATCACACCACTGCACTCCAGCCTGGGAGACAGAGCAAGACTTCATCTCAAAAAAAAAAAAAAAAAAAAAAAAGAGGCTCGATAAATAGCAATTTATAAACAACAACATCCACTGACATGGCCAGTCTTGCTGGGAAAATCATCCATTTTGTCCCAAACATGTCTTCACATTTAACCCATTTAACCCTGGGAAGCTGCTAAGCATGGTTGTACGAGGAAACCAATGCTTTCATCCATTTGTTATTCTTTTAGGAAATGGGAGTTGGTTAGGTACCCATCTTCCTTGTACTACTCTCTCTTCTGGCCGAGCCCTTGGGGCTTCCCTGCACAACCATAGATCGCTAAGATTCACCTAGTGCTCGCTACTTCCCAGGCATGGCCAGATGATTCACACACGGGAGCTCATCTAACCCATGAAAAGGGATACTATTATTATTATTATTGTTATTCATTTTTGAGACGGAGTCTTGCTCTGTTGCCCAGGCTGGAGTGCCATGGCGCAATTTCGGCTCACTGCAACCTCCACCTCCCAGGTTCAAGCGATTCTCCTGCCTCAGCCTCCTGAGTAGCTGGGATTACAGGCACCCACCACCATGCCTGGCTAATTTTTGTATTTTTAGTAGAGACAGGGTTTCACCATGTTGGCCAGGCTGGTCTTGAACTCCTGACCTCAGGTGACCTGCCTGCCTTGGCCTCCCAAAGTGCTGGGATTATAGGTGTGAGCCACTGTGCCCAGCTGGGGATACTATTATTATGAATTCCTTTTTAGAGGTGAGGAAACTGAAGCAGAGAAAAGTCAAGTAACTTGGACAAGGTCACACAGAGCTGGGATTTGACCCCAAGCAGTTTGGGTTCACACTCTGAAAAAATGTGGCGGGAAAACCTTGAATTTCCTTCTTGAAGTGATAGAAAGGGAACTATGCTAGAAGGTGAAATAGACACACAAACTTGATGTCTGCAATGTCCTGCTTGCTCCTGTGCTCAGGACACCCAGTTAGAACTGCAGACTGCCAGCTGGGTGCGGTGGCTCACGCCTATAATCCCAGCACTTTGGGAGGCCGAGGGGGACGAATCACGAGGTCAGGAGATCGAGACCATCCTGGCTAACACGGTGAAACCTTGTCTCTACTAAAAATGCAAAAAATTAGCTGGGCGTGGTGGCGGGCGCCTGTAGTCCCAGCTACTTGGGAGGCTGAGGCAGGAGAATGGTGTGAACCTGGGAGACAGAGCTTGCAGTGAGCTGAGATCACGCCACTGCACTCCAGCCTGGGCAACGGAGCAAGACTCCGTCTCAAAAAAAAAAAGCCAAAAAAAAACCACTGCAGACTGCCACTGATGCACTACACATTTATTGGGCACCTTCTGTATACTCAGATGAAAAGAAACCAAACCAAAACCCATGGGGGGGGGAAAAGCCAACAGGAAACATCAGTAGCCATTAGTCTAGACTCCTCGAAATTCAGAATTGATGACAATTTGCACACAAACCAGGCAGTCTGCTAGGAAAATTAATAACATGCATTTATGAAGATGTTTATTATTAGTAACAATAATAAAAGCAGCAGCTCCTTATTGAGCATCTAGTATCTGGGCTTTGCACTAGATGTGTTACATGTATTATTTCTAATTCCCTGGGCTCAAGCAATCCTCCTGCCTCAGCCTCCCAAAGTGCTGGGATCACAGTCATGAGCCACCAAGCCCGGTACTTTTGATTCTCGACAACCAATACCGCACTGTCCCTATTAATAGTAACTATAAGGTGGAATGAGTGACTCCCACATGGCATGCACTACACTAAACGGTCTCACTGAATTCTCATCCTGACCCTTCGATGTCATCCTCATTTTTGGAAGCAGCTGAAGTGTATAATTCAGAAGGTGAAGCACTGTACGCCGGATTGCAAAAAAAACCAGGGAGAATAGTATTTGAGTAATTCCCGGTTTTCATTCATCGATGACCTCATGCCCCTACATGACTGCATATCATTAAAGCGCCGTTTATTGGGCACTTAAAATGTACCACATACGGTGTTCCCTGCCAGATTCCATTTTGTCCTCACTGCAGAACTTATGACGGAGACATTCACGTCACCCCATCTTACAGATCAGCCAGAGCAGTAACTAATGGGACCCAATGTCACAGAGTGCATCACAGCTATGAGGGAGTCACCACCCCAGGTGGCATGAGCTCTAGACCAGTGGCCCCCGTTCCCCTTGACTTAACTGGTCTGGAGGAGGAGTGGTGGGACCCCCCTATTGCTTAGTTTAAATTGAGCTATGACCAGGCATGGTGGCTCATGCCTGTCATCCCAGCACTTTGGGAGGCCGAGGCGGACGGATCACCTGAGGTCGGGAGTTTGAGACCAGCCTGGCCAACATAGTGAAACCCGTCTCTATTAAAAATACAACAATTAGCTGGGTGCGAGCGCACGCCTGTAATCCTAGCTACTCGGGAGGCTGAGGCAGGAGAATCACTTGAACCCAGGAGGTGCAGGTTGCAGTGAGCCAAGATCGCGCCACTGCACTCCAGCCTGGGCGAGAGACCGAGACTCCATCTCAAAAAATAAATAAATAAACAGACAAATAAATTGAGCTATAATTTGCATACAACAAAAGGTATAAATCTTAAGCAGACAGTTTGATTAACTTTCACGTATTTAATGACTGCTGAGATCAAGAAGAGAGAACATTTCTGAAAGTCTTGACAGTTCCCTCGGCCTCCCTCCCAGGTTATACCCCCAGCCCTCCAGGGGCAGCCACGGGTCTGACTTCCATCACCCCAACTCAGTTTCGCCTGTTTTGGAACTTCACACAGGTGGAACCAGGCGGAATGCACCCTATGTCTCCAGCTCCCTTCGCCCCGCACGATGGCTGTGGAGGTGCGTCTCCCTCTTTTGACCTTTGGGCACATCCCGCTGCATGCCTGTAGCTCTAGTAGTTTCATACAAGCTCCCTGAACCAGGCAGCAGGACCCTCCCCATTGTGGCATCACTGCCTTGCAGACTGAGAACCAGGTAAGACAGCGTCAAGCAGAGGGGAGAGGCTCCTTGGTGACTTTTTGTTTTGAGACAGGGTCTCACTCTGTCTCCCAGGCTGGAGTGCAGTCGCACAATCACAGCTCACTTGCAGCCTCAACTTCCTGGGCTCAAGCAATCGATCCTCCCACCTCAGGCTCCCGAATAGCTGGGTGTGCACCACCATGCTCAGCTAATTTTTTCTTTTTTGTAGACACAGGGTTTCTCCATGTTTCCCGGGCTGGTCTCAAACTGCTGGGCTTAAGCGACCCGCCTGCCTTGGCCTCCCAAAGTAATAGGATTATAGGTATGAGCCACTATGATTTCTTTTCTTTTTTTTTTTTTTTTGAGATGGAGTCTCGCTCTGTCGCCCAGGCTGGCGTGCAGTGGCGAGATCTCGGCTCACTGCAAGCTCCACCTTCCAGGTTCACGCCATTCTCCTGCCTCGCCTCCCAAGTAGCTGGGACTACAGGCACCGCCACCACGCCCAGCTAATTTTTTGCATTTTTAGTAGAGACGGGTTTCACCTTATTAGCCAGGATGGTCTCGATCTCCTGACATCATGATCCGCCCGCCTCGGCCTCCCAAAGTGCTGGGATTACAGGCGTGAGCCACCGCGCCCGGTCCTAGCCTGATTTTTATATCAGAGTTCTTTCTGCAGTCGGCTGACTGAACATGGCTTGGGGAGGTGGGTCCCCTGCTCACTGACCTGACTCTCATGCCCTGGAACATCTCGGTGCTGGTGTGGAAGGGCAGCACTGTGGTGGCGCTGACTCCCGGACAGTCCAGCAGCCCCAGGGTCAGGCTCTCCATGAAGGCAAAGGCTGACGCTTTGGATGTGCAGTAGTCGATGGCACCGGGGATGGCAGACAGTGCCAGCACGGAGTTGAGGCACACGATGTGGCCGTTCTGCAGCTCCAGCATACGCGGCAGGAAGGCCTTGGTGGTCTGAGGGTGGATGGAGTGTCAGGGTGGAGCAGCCGCAGCTCTGAAACCCCTCCACCTTTCTTTTGGGGAGAACAGCCCACCCTGGACACACACGATGCTCTAGTACCCTAGCTTTCCTGCAAGGGAGAGGGCTGAGGGCTCCCGGCCCCGGGACAGTGAGCGCATTTCACAAAGTCTGATGCGTCCTGGAGCCGGTCATTTGTCTTGTCTGGCCACCTCGTTCGTGGACATCCCTGCTGGCCTGAGCCCAAGCCCTGGCAAGCATCCCCTCCCCTCCATCCTGCCTGGGCTCCCTGCACACCGGGGGCTGGCTCTGGCCTGGGATAGCCCTTACCCAGAACTGGCCCAGGGTGTTGATGTGTTGGGACTTGAGGAGGGCATCGTCGTCACTGTCCATTAGGCTCTTCCCGTGGACCACGGCGGCATTGTTCACCAGGATGGTGATGTCACCCACCTGCAGGCGAGAGGGGGCCATGAGGGCAGCCAGCCCAGGGCCAACAATATACGTTTTTTGTTTGTTTGTTTGTTTATTTGTTTTTGAGATGGAGTCTCACTCTGTTGTCCAGGCTGGAGTGTAGTGGCGCCATCTCGGCTCACTGCCAACTCTGCCTCCTGGGTTCAAGCAATTCTCCTGCCTCTGCCTCCCAAATAGCTGGGATTATAGGCTCCTGCCACCGCCTCCCAAATAGCCGGGATTACAGGCTTCTGCCACCGTGCCTGGCTAATTTTTATATTTTTAGTAGAGACGGGATTTCACCATGTTGGCCAGGCTAGTCTTCTTCTGACCTCAAGTGGTCCGTCTGCCTCAGTTTCCCAAAATGCTGGGATTACAGGTGTGAGCCACCGCACCCAGCCCAGTATACTTTTTAAAAGGGATATGGCCTACTCCTAAGTGAACGAGTAATTTCTGAGTCCATTTATGATCAATCAATTGATGTGTTATTTACCAGTTTTTCTTAGATATTCCTTCCTGCAGGCTACTTCCTGCCAGCCCAGTTCCAGTTATCCTGTATACACAGAGGCCCAGCAGCCGCCTGGCCCACCACCACCAGCCACAGGGCCTGGGGAAGGGAACTGCCTCTCTGAGCACCAGTCTTGATTTGTGAGATGGGGCTAATGCCACACCAGGACTGTTCTGAGGAGCAGAAATAATTTATGGCACACGCTGTACCTGGCACATAGCATATTTATAATAAATGAGGTTACTGTGACATAAAAACAGTTAACATTACCATGTGCCAAACACTCAGGGTGGGGTTTCCCTCTCTTGGAGTTCGCTGATATATTTAGTCCAAACAGATGACTGGAGTCAGGAGAAGGATTTTCCCAGAGGCCAATGGGACATTTGCCCCACCACAGTCCTGGAGGGAAACCCACACGGCCTACATTTCCAAGGCAACAACAGATGATTACGCCTGTTACGTAATCAACCCTAATCCCTGTCTATGTAACTAGGGCCAGCTTCATGGGAGAGCACCCAAAGGTGCCCTGGACAAAGCCATTCTGCCATAAGCAGAGCTCTCTTCCAGGCCACATGAGAATGTTCTCTTTGCCCGGAATTAGCCTGTGGTCAGCTGTGTTAGGAACAGACCCTCCCAGGCTACAGACCTTCTCTCGGACAGCCTTGGCCGTCTGGTACACCTCCTCCCGGTTGCCCACATCGCAGATGAAGTAATGGCACTCAGTGCCCATCTGCCGGATCTCCTCCGTCGTCTCCTTCAGGCATTTCTCAGTCCGGCCCCAGAGAACAATCTGGAAGAAGAGAATAACAACGCAGAACAAATGGTCATTAAACAAGCCACAGGGATGCAACAATTGCCACCAGAAATTCAGTATTTAAAGTGATTTGTCTTGAAACGACTGGCCTCCCTGGTTCCACCCAAAGATAAAGACTACAACATAGATTAATAATATAACTTTTGGCTTTTTCTGAGGCAGGATCTTGTTCTCAGGCTAGAGCACAGTAGTGCCATCATATCTCACAGCAGCCTCAAACTTCTGGGCTCAAGAGATCCTCCCACCTCAGCCTCCGGAGTGGCTGGGACCACAGGTGCATGCTACCATACCTGGCTAATTTTTTTAAAAAAATTTTGTAGAGTAGGGGTGTTCTTATGTTGCCCAGGCTGGCCTTGAACTCCTGGGTTCGAGCCATCCTCCCACCTCGGCCTCTCAAGTGCTAGAAATTACATGGGCGAGCCACTGCCCCCAGCCAACAATATAACTTTTTAAAGGCATATGGTCTACTCTTAAGTGAACCAGTAGTTTCTGAGCCCACTTCTGATTAGTCTATTGATGTGTATTTAGAAGTTTTTCTTGTATATTACTTTCAGCAGGCCGCCTCCTACCAGCCCAGTTCATTTCCTGCAAATGTAGAGGCAATAGCAGAGCTCTTTGTGCACAATGTTCCAGAATGCTCTCCATTAGGAATCAGCTGGCTTTACCAATTAGGTCTAGAGCCAGGATTATTAACACCAGCTGGTAGTATAGACAGGACCATTCCAGCCTCAAGGTTCACAGGAGCTAAGCCGAGCCTCCCATCTAGCTACAGTCACTCCCCTAAGGAAGTCCTGGAAGGGCAGTGACAAGGCTGCCACTGAGAAGGAAGCATGGCCTCACCCGGCAGGTAATAAACATGGACTCATTACGCCAGAAGGTGACCTTGGCAGGACCACTGAGGGTTTGGGCAAATTTATGAATGGCCAGCTCATAAAAGGCTCAGAAGAGAAGCCTGGCTAATTCTTAACGTTGACCTAATGGAGGACGACACACCTCCCCACGATGTGTCACTGGGGCCAGTGAGGCCTCTGTTGGTAAAAGGGCCTGGAGTCGGATGACAGGGGGACCAAGAGCCCTGACTAAGAACCAGTTTCACCAGCACAGAGGGAGGAAGCCAGGGGACTGAACACCACCCAGAGGACAGAAGCAGAGACAGAAAGAGCCGAAAGGGTTCTTGGGAATTCATCCGGTGGGTTTCTATTTTTGTTTCTTTTCTTTTCTCTTTTATTTAAGACTATCAATGAAATTCCCCCTTTAAATAAAAAATTCCAACATGGAAACCCCAATGTGTGAAATCAAGAAAAGGAATAAATGATACACCTGACTCCATAATATTTCCTTACTCTAAAGGCTGCTAATGAGAACAAAATGGCTGCTTTGGGAAGGCAAATGTTTCAAATTGGGGGTTACAGATGGAAGCTCCAATCCCATCAGACCCAGATCCAGCTGACTTCTCTATTTTGCTTTGTTACATGGTATAGAGAAAAGTCACATTGATAAGGAGTTGCCAATGGTAACCATTTATCCGCTGCTCACCTTGAAATCTCCGAATTGTCACTTAAGCAGAGAGGGCACAAAACAGGCCTAGCTGGCGGCTCTCAGAAATTCCAGTGGTCTCCAACGGAATCGATTTTTTAAATTAGAGTTTTAAAAACTTTCAAAATATTTTACAAAAAAATAAGTGTTCTCTAAAACCCAGTTTGAAAACCCCACTTAGTCTAGCCACTTTATTTTAATTAAGGTCTTGAAATATAGAAAGGGCTTAACAAGTGGGTACCATCAGTTCCTCTCCATGACCATATAAGTCCTTCAAAGGCAGATGGACTACAATTAAACAGGCTCCAAGGGACATTTTCTTGTCTGTTGAGCTAAAAACAGAATGTGTTCCTCCAGGAGAAGCTGGGAGGTTCAGTTCATGGGAAAGAAAAAAGACAAGCATTTGCTCCAGGAAAGCAATTTGGTGTAGGCCTCCTCCACCCCCCCCGCCTTGCAGCCACTGTCATCCAGGTTTCCTTTCTTCCTCCTTTATCATCCTGTCTATACGGCCACCCATTCATCTATCTGTCCATCTGTCCACTCTCCCATTCACCGGTCCATCCATCCACCCACCATCTACCTACCCCACTCCATCCATCCATCCATCCATCCATCCATCCATCCATCCATCCGTCCATCACCTACCCCACTGTACCCACTCACCTACCCAACTCCATCCACCCATCCACTCATCTACCCCATTCCATTAATCTATCCACTCACCTACCCTACTCCATCCATCCATCCATCCATCCATCCATCCATCCATCCACCCATCCATCCATCCATCCCTCATCTACCCTACTGAATCCATCCATGCATCCATCCATCCATCCACCCATCCACTCACCCACCCCACTCCATCCATCCATTCATGCATTCATCCACTCACCTACCCTACTCCATCCATCCATGCACTCACCCACCCCATTCCATCCATTCACCCATCCATTCACCCATCCATCCATCCATCCCTCCATCCATCTCTCATCTACCTTACTCCATCCACCCATGCATCCACCCATCCACTCACCCACCACCCCACTCCATCCATCCATCCATCCCCTACCCCACTGTACCCACTCACCTACCCAACTCCATCTACCCATCCACTCACCTCCCCCATTCCATTAATCTATCCACTCACCTACCTCACTCCATCCATCCATCCATCCACCCATCCATCCATCCATCCATCCACCCACTCGCCTACCCTACTCCATCCATCCATGCACTCACTCACCCCACTCCATCCATCCATCCATCCATTCATCCATCCATCCATCCACCCATCCACCCACCCATCCATCCCTCATCTACCCTACTCCATCTATCCAACCATCTGCTCACCTACCCCACTTCATCCATCCGTGCATCCATCCATCCATTTACTCACCTACCCAACTCCATTCAGCTATCCATTCATCCATCCCCCTGCCCACCAGCCCCACTGCACCCATCCATCCATCTGGTTTCTGAGTATGTCAGCCTGAGTGGGAGGTAATCCTTGGTTTCTATTCTTCTGTCCCTGCCTAACCACATCCTACCTCTGGCTCATATATGTAACAGGACCATGGGGCTTGCACAGTCCCCTGGGCTCTGGCTGAGGCAAGGAGAGGTGCCTCTGGGGGCCCTAAGAATTGCTGGGCAAGTTGACAGAGAGGAAAGCTTAAAGCTGGGGTCTTGTGGGAGGGTATAGGGTTCAGATGTCCGTGGAGACAAGTGGTCAACCCAGCGCTGTCAGCCGGGCTGGAAGATCACCCTGGAGAGGAGGTGGAGCAGGGCTCAGGGAGAAGGAAAGAAGGCTGTGTCTCACTGTCTTCTGTGGGCCAGGAAGCCCCCCAGGCAGGGCCCTAAGACTTGGCTGTTTCCTTTTAAGAGTCTGTTGAGGGTGCTCCAGGTGGGCTGGGGAACCGGCCTCACCTTTCCCTGGCAACATGATAGGTTTGCCTTTCTGCCTCCTCAGCCCCACCCCCCTGGGCCCCAATTCTATCCCATTCACATCCCAGTGCCCGGCATAGCACATTATGTTTGTTGAATGAATGAATGAATGACAGTTCAGGCACACAGGTGGATGGGGAAGGGAGGTGGTTTAACGTCTCTAAGAGGAGAGACCACCCATTCCCTTGGCTAAACCATTTAGGGCCCCAGAACCTTCCAGTCAAGTCCACCTGGGCCAAGAGTCAGGGAAACCTGGGTGCCCCAGAGCATCAGCACCGTCCTGGCTGGGCCTTGGGTGAGGAGCAGCTTTCACAGGGCAAGGCTTCAGTCTCAGACGGAGGTGAGGCTCTGGCTGCTGTGCGCATGCCCTGCTGAGCATCGCTGCGCCAGGCTCTGTGTGTTTTTGTAAGTGGGTTTCTGTAGTATGTCTGTGTGTGTGTCTGTGTCTGTGTGGGCCTCTAGGAGTGTATCTGTAAGTGTGTGTGTGTGTCTCCGTGTGTCTGTGGGTGTCTCTGTACGAGTGTATGTGTCTATGTCTGTGTGCGTCTGAGTGTGTGTGTCTGTGTCTCTGTGTGTCTGTGTGTGTCTGTGTGTCTGTGAGTGTATGTGTGTGTGTCTGTGTGTCTGTGAGTGTATGTGTGTGTGTCTGTGTGTCTGTGTGTCTGAGTGTGTCTCTGTGAGTGTGTGTCTGCGGGTGTCTCTGTGTGAGTGTGTGTGTCTGTGTGTCTGAGTGTGTCTCTGTGAGTGTGTGTCTAAGTGTGTCTCTGTGAGTGTGTGTCTGAGTGTGTCTCTGTGAGTGTGTGTCTGCGGGTGTCTCTGTGTGTGTGTGTCTCTGTGTGTCTGTGTGTCTGTGTGTCTGTGAGTGTATGTGTGTGTGTCTGTGTATATGTCTCCGTGTGTCTTTGTGTGTCTCTCTGTGTGAGTGTGTGTGTGTCTGTGTGCGAGTGTGTGTCTCTCTGTGTGAATGCATGTGTGTGTGTCTGTGTGCGAATGTGTCTCTGTATGTGTGTGTCTCTGTATCTCCTTGTCTGTGTGTCTCTCTGTGAGTGTATGTGTGTGTGTCTGTGTGCGAGTGTGTGTGTACCTCTGTGTGTGTCTCTGTGTGTCTGTGTGTATGTCTGTGTGAGTGTATGTGTGTGTCTGTGTGAGTGTATGTGTGTGTGTCTGTGTGAGTGTATGTGCGTGTGTGTCTGTGTGAGTGTATGTGCGTGTGTGTCTGTGTGAGTGTATGTGCGTGTGTCTGTGTGAGTGTATGTGTGCGTGTGTCTGTGTGAGTGTATGTGTGCGTGTGTCTGTGTGAGTGTATGTGTGCGTGTGTCTGTGTGAGTGTGTGTGAGTGTGTCTGTGTGAGTGTATGTGCGTGTGTCTGTGTGAGTGTATGTGTGCGTGTGTCTGTGTGAGTGTATGTGTGCGTGTGTCTGTGTGAGTGTATGTGTGCGTGTGTCTGTGTGAGTGTATGTGTGTGTCTGTCTGTGTGAGTGTATGTGTGTGTGTGTCTGTGTGAGTGTATGTGTGTGTCTGTCTGTGTGAGTGTATGTGTGTGTGTGTCTGTGTATGTCTGTGTCTTTGTGTGTCTCTCTGTATGTGTGTGTGTGTCTGTATGCGAGTGTCTCTCTGTGAATGCATGTGTGTGTGTGTCTGTGTGCGAATGTGTGTGTCTCTGTGTGTGTGTGTCTCTGTGTCTCCTTGTGTCTGTCTCTCTGTGTGTGTGTATCTGTGTGCGAGTGTGTGTGTCTCTGTGTGTGTGTGTGTCTCCGTCTCCTTGTGTCTGTGTGACTCTCTGTGTGTTTCTGTGTGCGAGAGTGTGTGTCTCTGTGTGAGTGTGTGTCTCTGTGTGAGTGTGTGTGTCTGTGTGAGTGTGTGTGTCTCTGTGTGAGTGTGTGTGTCTGTGTGAGTGTGTGTCTCTGTGTGAGTGTGTGTGTCTGTGTGAGTGTGTGTGTCTGTGTGAGTGTGTGTGTCTCTGTGTGAGTGTGTGTCTGTGTGAGTGTGTGTGTCTGTGTGAGTGTGTGTCTCTGTGTGAGTGTGTCTGTGTGAGTGTGTGTCTCTGTGTGAGTGTGTGTGTCTGTGTGAGTGTGTGTGTCTGTGTGTGTGTGTCTCTGTGTGAGTGTGTGTGTCTGTGTGCGAGAGTGTGCCTGTGTACCTCTGTGTGTGTCTCTGTGTGTCTGTATGTGTCTCTCTGTGTGAGTGTATGTGTGTGTATGTCTGTGTGTGTCTGTGTGAGTGTGTCTGTGTACGAGTGTGTGTAATGTGCGTGTGTGTGTGTGTGTGTAGCCATGTGCTATTGTGTTTCCTCAGGTCCTTGGTGGATGCTGGGAGTCGCAGGGAGGTGGAGCTGGGCACCTTCCATCTTAGGAAATCGGAGCGTCTCTGAAGTGCTGGGCTGGCGCCTGAGTGAGCTGAGTGGAGAGAATGGGCCCCTTTTCCTGGTAGGTGCTGCCCCGTGGAGCTGCCCTGGCCACTGTCCCTTCCTGGCTCCTCTTCCCCCTCCAGCTTCCTACCCTGACCCTTCTGGGGAATCTGCGTCACTGACCAGGTAACTGGCAGATACCACCGCTCTGCAGGCGCGCTCAGGTGGCTCCTGCCAGGGTTCCCAGGAGGTGACCCGCGCAGCTGACAGGACAGGGGTCCCGCCCAGGGCCAGCATGAGTGTGAGGACTGGGCGGGCGGAGGCAGGCGTCTGAGGGTGTGTGGGGTGGGAGCCTGCAGAGGGGACTGATTTCTGAGCCCTTGGAACCAATGCGGCTGCCTCTTAGTGAACTCGGGACAGGCAGCAGCTGGGAAGGCCAGAGGCCTGGAATTCACTCTTAAGTAGGGTTTATAGAATAAGGGTGGCTCCACACCTCCTGGCCTCCCCTCCTCTTCCGTCCTCTCTGGGGCAAATGATGAGCTTCTGTCCCCTTCTCCCTCCTAGTGACTGGTAGCGGGAGGTGGGAAGGGGAGAAAGACCTCTGTCCTCTGGGGTGCCGGGCTGTCCTGCCCTTGCCCAGAGCAGCTCTCACGACAGATATAGCCGGACAGACTCCTCAGCGGCCCTCTGCACTGAAGACTGTCATTATCCGTGGTCACAGTGGAGAAAACCGTGGCACAAACGAGTTAAGTAACTCACCCCATGCCACCCGCTGTGAAACAGGATTTGAACCCAAAGCCTCAGACCTTTGCAGAGGCACCCCTAAGCCCCCAGACACTGGGGTCGGCTGAGCTTTGAGGATTCCACTCTTCTCATATGCATCCCCGCGCCCCACGTTCATCCCCACCCAGCCGGCCTTCTCCTGCTTTGTCTCCTCCAATGTCCACAACAGCCCCGTCCATCCAGGACCACACGGAGAGCCGGCTATGGGCTGGGGGGGTGATCCAATCGAGAATGAAGCAGATGTGATCCTGCTTCAAGAAACCCACATTCCAGTGGGGGAAGACAGAGAAGGAATCAGAAAACAGTCAGTCACAAATGACAGTAAGTGGGATAAAGAATAAACAAGAAAACCTCATTTGCATGGGGGAATTGACAAAGGTAGCCATATCATACCCATTTTAAAGCTAAGGAAATTGTAGTTCAGAGAGGCTAAGCAACTTGTCTGAGGTCACACAGCAACTGAATAATGGAGCTGGGATTTGAACCAAGGTCATGTCCGGCTCCAAAGGCTGTGGGGATTGCACCACCACTCACTGTCCTGTAAGAAGCACATCTCCTCTCTTCAAGGGGTCCTGTGGGGATTAAGCTGGCAGAAGCTGGCACCCAGTAACTGCTTAGTACCCACTCTCTGTTGGCATTTCCCATGGGGAGGAAAAGCTGAGAAAATCATAGCACTGCCTCTGATACACCCTCTTCTGCAGACTTTAAAATGATAAGTGTCACGACATGGAAAGATGCTCAGGAGTCAGCCGGGTGCAGTGGCTCATGCCTGTACTCCCAGCACTTTGGGAGGCCGAGGCGGGCGGATCACAAGTTCAGATCGAGACCATGGTGAAATCCCATCTCTACTAAAAATACAAAAACTTTGCCGGGCGTGGGGGCAGGCGCTTGTAGTTCCAGCTACTCAGGAGGCTGAGGCAGGAGAATGGTGTGAACCTGGGAGGCAGAGCTTGCAGTGAGCCGCGATTGCACCACTGCGCTCCAGCCTGGGTGACAGAGCAAGGCTCCGTCTCAAAGAAAAAAAAAACATGCTCAGAAGTCTAATGTTGGGACAAAAGGGGTGCAGCACTATTTGAAGAAGATAATCTCAACTCTAAACTTCTTTTTTTTTTGAGACAGGCCCAGGCCGGAGTGCAGTGGCACAATCATGACTCACTGCAGCCTCCATTTCCTGGTGATCCTCCTACCTCAGCCTCCCAAGTAGCTGGGATCAGAGGTGCAAGCCACTACTCCTGGCTAATTTTTATATTTTTTGTAGAGATGGGGTTTTGCCATGCTTCCCAGGCTGGTCTCAAACTCCTGGGGCTCAAGCGATTCTCCTACCTCGGCCTCCCAAAGAGCTGGGATTACAGGAGTAAGCCACCAGGTCAATGGAAGTCAACAGGCTACACAGAGATGGGTGTCTCGTGCAGGATCACAGCTGACTGTCGTTTGCTTCTTTATATTTGTATAAGCAAAAAATATCTCTAAAGAACAAGTATTGTTATTTATGATCTTAAAAATAGAAAGTGGGGCTGGGTGTGGTGGCTCTGGAGGCTGAGGTGGGAGGATCACTTGAGCCCAGGGGACGGAGGCTGCAGCGAGCCAAGATTGCGCCACTGCACTCCAGCCTGGATGATGGAGAGAGACCCAGTCTCAAAAAAAACAAAAACCAAAAACCAAAACCAAACAAAAAACAACAGAGGGTGGAGTAAAAGCATCCCCATGGATCATTCCCCAAATAGATTCTTAACACACAGGTAACTTCACTCAATCCTGTGGGTACAACCCCTTGTCCCCCAGCCCCCGAGCAGTGCCCTTCAGGGGCCCTCATCCATTGTGAAGTGACTGTCTATTCACATCTCTCTTCCCATTGTTGAGTGACTGAGGGAGGGAGCCTGTCAGGGGATCCACAGCTCCCAGTTTCCACTCGCTCATTACACAGTGCTTTTGGCCCTGCATGTGCTGTCACGGCCATTTGGGGACTATATCCTGTCACTTAGAGGACAGGGACTAAATCTCTCAAATTCAGAGTTCTCCTGTGTCCCTACCTGGTGCCCTGCCCGGGCTGTTTTTCTCTGTTTCTAATGCCAAGGCTACTTATGGACTCCTATTCAACCTGCAAAACCCTGCTTGAATGCTCCCTCAGTCCTGAAGCCTCCCTGGCTGCTCTTTCCAGCCTCCTCACAACAACAACAGCGCCACCACTATACAATGGCCAAATCTGTTGAGCAGTTGCCATGGGTCAGACAGGGTGCTGAGTAAATGGATATGTTTTCTTCTTTAATCCTCACAACCCCTTGTGGTGGGTATGTTTACCTTCTCCATTTAATAGGCAAGCCTCAGACAGACAGTGACTCACCCAGGGTCATGCAGCTCATAACAGGAGATCAGCCTGACTCAGGATACCCATTCCTCACTGCTAACACTAGTGTTTGTTCAACCTCCACTAGTACATAGATGTGAGCATGCTGACTGGTGAACAGCCCTGTCTCTCCCATGAGCGTGCAAGGTCCTCCACGGAATCTTACTCATCGCGTAACCCCAGCATCCAGCATGGGCCAGGCACAAGAGTAAAAGCTCAGCTAACATCATCACAAGACACCAGCCCCAGGAGGCCCTAGATCAGAGGATACTGAGTACCTCTTCTCTACCCAGCCTTGCCTTCCTAGCCCAGAGGGGCTTGCACTAATGCTGGACTTGGCTTTCATTCCTGGAGTTCAGCTGCAGCACACCCTCCCACTGGTGACATGAGCCGGGTGGTCTCTGGGTGGGTCCCAGGAGGAGCATCTGTTTATAATTGGCAGCCCCGGAAAGATCTGAGACCCTGGGCAGGTCTTTGGCAGGCCGGCTCATGTCCCATGGGCCCGATGTTGTGGAGCTGGATCGGTGCTGACTTGGCTTCTCAGAGGGAAAGAAAATACCCACCAGAGACCCCAAACCACAGCAGGCTGGGCGGTGGGGTGGGAAGGTCAGTGTGGAGCGTGCACAGCTTTCTGCTCCTGGCCCCTCCAGCAGGAGTCTGTTAAAAATCCATCCCTGTGGTCAGATGAGAATGAGCAGGCAAGCAACATCCAGCTTGTAAGACATTAGGGTTAGGGAGGGGTGCTAGATAGCAGAGGATGAGTGTGAGCGTGGCATAGGTTACCACTGGAATTTCCCCCTTTCACAACCCTGCCTATTTCCAAAAGGAGAAACTCTATCTTGAGTAGAACAGCTTAGAACATGGGCTCCGGAGCCAGACTGCCTGGGTTCAATTCTTTAATACTTATGAATTACATGAACTTAACCTCTATGAATTAAGGTTTAAAACACCCACTCTTTTTTTTTTTTTTTTTTTTTTCTTTTTTTTACAGATGGAGTCTCGCTCTGTGGCCTAGGCTGGAGTGCAGTGGCACAGTCTCAGCTCACTGCCTCCTCTGCTTCCTGGGTTTGAGCGATTCTCCTGCCTCAGCCTCCCAAGTAGCTGGGATTACAGGTGTGCGCCACCACACCCAGCTGATTTTTGTATTTTTAGTAGAGATGGGGTTTCTCCATAATTCACCAACATGGTGAATCACAGGTGTGAGCCACTGCTCCCAGCCTAAAACACCCACTCTGAAGGGTAGTTGGGAAGATTAAGAAAGGGCACAATAAATGCCAGCTGTGGGCTGGATATGGTGACTCACCCCTATATTCCCAGCACTTTGGGAGGCCGAGGTGGGGGAATCGCTTGAGGCCAGGAGTTCAAGATCAGCCTGGGCAACATGGCAAGACGCTGTCTCTGTTTTTTAAAAAGCTAGCTGCCATTTTTATTATTGTTGTTATTATTATTATTAGCACAGCAACAGAAATAGATCCCCCTTTGCAGTAGAAGATCCACATACCCCGAAGGGGAAACGGTTGCCCGGAAGACCCCATCTGGGGCTCTCCGTCTTGCCTGCCCTAGGCACAGCCTTGACTGGGGTGAAACCACAGAATCTTGCTATCTCTTGGTTCCATCCTTCCACCTTACTTAGAAGGCTCTCCTTTGTCTATGCCCCCAAGCCTGAGAAGCAAGAGACCAGTCGTCAAAACTGTTCACCTGCAGAGCAAGCTGTGGAGGGATTTCTTAGGGAGGAAAGGTCTTCAAGCAGAGCCCCAAGGAACCCTGGGGGTCCTAGTGAGGAGCCTCTGGAGGTGCTGAGGGTAGGGTGGGGAGCAGGCAGACACCATCCCAGGCCTCTCCTCACTCCTGCCCCAGTCATCCAGAGTGGAGACACTTTAGGTTTCTAGAATAGTCATTTCATTTTCTTTGAGATGATGTTTCACTCTTATTGCCCAGACTAGAAGGCAATGGCACCATCTTGGCTCACTGAAACCTTCACCTCCCAGGTTCGAGTGATTCTCCTGCCTCAGCCTCCCGAATAGCAGGGATTACAGGTGCCCACAACCACACCCGGCTAATTTTGTATTTTTAGTAGAGACGGGGTTTCGCCATGTTGGTCAAGCTGGTCTCGAACTCCTGACCTCAGGCGATCCACCTGCCTCAGCCTCCCAAAGTGCTGGGATTACAGGCGTGAGCCACTGTGCCCGGCCTAGAATAGTCATTTCTACAAAGACTCTGTTGCTAAAGAAAAAAAAATAGTTGGAATGTGACTGAACCCTCAGCCTGTCCCTCTCCAGCACAGCCCTGGAAGGAAGCCTGCTTTCTCCGAATGGACCCCAGTGGGATCCCTCTAGCTGTCACCCATTGACAGTGCTGGCCTGTCACCTGGGCACACACAACAAGCCTACCAGCCCTTCTGCTTCTAGTGCAGATCCACTCTGATCACACTGATCCAAACCGATCCACAGTGATCAGGTACTGGCTTCCAGCATCTCCTTCCCAGACTTTCTAATCCTTTCCACCTTTTTTTTCCGGGAGGCCTGTTTTCCAGACTCTACACAATCCAGTCCGCATGCTGTCAGGTAAAAGGATGGGGACAGAGAGATCGCGCGATTCTGTGATTTTGCCCCACTCAAGGCTGTTTCTAGGGGAGGAGACAGACACAGAGCTTCAGAAGGGGATCTTCCAGGCAACCGTTACCCCAACAGGGTTCTAGATCTTCCATCAGCAAGGGGGATCTATTTCTGTTGCTGTGCTGATAAAAATAGTAACAGCTACTATTTATTGGGGTAGCCCTAGGTTTGTTACAGGTGCCCCACAGCCGACCCCAGGAGGTCAGAGGTGACAGAAGCCACTGGGCCTTTCAGGGACTTCGGCTAGGTCCTTATGTGTCCTTCCTGTTCCCGCACTGCTGAGCTGCTGAAGCCTAGACAGGTCTCTCCCACGTAGCCCTGCGAAACAGACTCCCTGGCTCCGGGCCCCTGTTTTGGCCTGCCGAGAATGTTTTGGCTACCGCTGGCTCAGCTGTTGGGGAAGATTGTGATGAAGCTCCTCAAATTAGATCAGCCCGCGGTGTTGCCCTCCCACAAGGCCCTGACCGCAACCTGGAGCAGGGCAGAGACTTCCTCCAGGCGGGCGTCCAGCCTGGAACCGGCCCGCTTGGGAAGCACAGGAATGACAGCAGCTCTGACATGCACGCGGGGCTCACTAGCTGGCCACGCCGCCTCAGCATGGGTGCCGTGGGGCGTCTAGTCCTCTGTCAGCTCCAGAAGGGCTCATACCGGAGAAAACTGATACACGAAGGGGCTATGTAATTCCAAGTGGTAAGCGGTAGAGCCGGAACCTCAACTTAAGCAACCTGTGCCCTTTGCCGCTGACTTCGCCTGCGGGAGCAAAGTGACCCCACGAAACAACATGTCCATTCAGTGCACAGGTACAGTGAGCAGATGCCATGTGCCAAGGACTGGACAGAAAGGTGTCCACCTCCCGGGGAACGAGGGAAAGGTGCGGTCATCCTACGGTCTTGATGACCAAGTGGTTATTGAAAGGCGTGACAGAGATGCTCCTTGCCCCTCTGCGAGGACACCGGGGCTCTGATGGGGCTCAGGTGGGAGGACAGGTGAGGACAGAAGCTGTTCTGAGCACAGGTCACCACAGTGCCCAGGGCTGGTTGCTGTGAGGGGTACGGGGTATGCCTGGAACACCCTTGGTCTCCAAGTGGGTGGGGTGGGACTGTGGCAAGCACTCACCGCCACCACAGTGAACAATCTGTGTTTACTACAGGCTGGGTCCTGCTCTGGGCTCTTAGACTGAGTCCTCTTGGCTGCCGGGGGGTGGTACGGTCGGCTGATTAGTGTCCCCTGAGAAGCTGAGTCCAAGTCCTAACCCTCTGTACCTGTGAATGTGACCTTATGCAGAAAAAGGGTCTTTGTAACTGAGTAGCTGTAATTGAGTTGGGGATCTCAAAGTGAGATCATCCTGGGTTGGGGTGGGCTCTGAATCTAAGGACTAGTGTCCTCATGAGAGACAGAACAGAGACATACACAGAGGAGAGGAAGGCTGTGTGAAGACGGAAGCAGAGACTGCAGTGAGGCGGCCACAAGCCACGCGATGCCAGGAGCTGCCAAGAGCCACCAGGAGCTGAAAGAGACAAGGAAGGATCCTTCCCTAGAGTCTGGGAGGGAGTGGGGTCCTGCTGACACCTGGAGTTCGGACCTCTGGTACCCAGAGCTGGAACTGTGAGAGCAGCTCTGGTGTTTTGGACCACGCAGCTCGTGGTCATTTGTTGTGCCATTGACACTGTGCTGACCTGCGCCCAAACTAACACAAATGGGCGGCTGCATTATCTTCATTCGATGGAGGAGGCCAAGCAAGGCCCAGCCCCAGGCTCCCGAGGCTGGAAGCGACAGAAGCTGTGTCCCCTCCACACCATTCCGTGTTTTCAGATGCCCAGCTCTTTTTAACCTCTGAAGCCTCTTCACTGTCCCGCATTAACTGTTTTCTCTCACCGTATGCCCACTCCACCACGCACCCTGTCAGCCTGACCTCTGAAATCCAGAGGCTTCTCACCACTTCTCGCCGCCTCCACGGCTGCTCCTCAGGGCCCTGCCTCAGTGCCCCTCACTGGGAGCACAGGTGGATCCCTCACCTGATCCCAACAGGTCACCCGGCTCCTACCTTTGCCCCAGGGCCCCTGCCTCAGTCTGTTCTCAACAGAGCAGGCAGAGATCCTTCTAGAATGTGTCAGACCACGTTACCCTGCTCATGACTACTGATGGCTGCCCATCTCACAGACTGGAATCTAGTGTTTACTGGAATCGCAGGCCCTTCCTGGTCTGCCCCATCCCTTGTCTCCTCCCTCCTAGGTCTTGGCCCTACAGAAGCACTGGCTCCCCTCTACCTCAGGGCCTTTGCACCAGCTTCTCTCTGTTCTCTTTCCCCAAGTATCCCTCTCCTTGTAGGGCACCCTCTCTTCTTTTAAAAAAATTATTATGATTATTATTATTTGTAGAGATGGGGGTCTCACATTGTTGTCCAGGTTGGTCTTGAACTCCTGGCTTCAAGTGATCCTCCTGCCTTAGCCTCCCAAAGTGCTGGGATTACAGGAGTGAGGTACCACACCTGGCCACCTTCTCATAGGTTCTGCTCAAGGGTCTCTTTACCCAAGAGGTCTTTATGTAAAATGCCCCAACCCCACAGACACCAGCTCTGATTTGATTTCTACCCTTCTTTGATTTCCTCCTTCCCAGTTGCTGAGACAGGCACGTCTTCCCCTGCGACGAGCACCTCATGTTCTTGAGGACACTCCTTCAAACACTAAAAACACGCCCTGCCAAGAGCCAGTACGTGACAACTGAGCAGTCTCCACCTCATCCCTGGGTGTGATTCTTGCGAAACTTTTTGGTTCTGGGACCACTCAGAAAACCCTCCAGGGAAACTGTCACAAAAGCTGACTCGGGGCGGGCAGAACACTGTTCACTCCCAGCCAGAAATCCATGGGCTGATGTTTCTTTTCACAAACATCCGCAGCCCACAAGACTGGCCGGGGCTCCACCTCCATCTGACTGCCCAGCGCTGCACTTGGCAAAACACGGAGGCAGAGAAACTCAGGCTAGAGTTCATGGCTGGTGCCTCACCACCTTTGCCCTTTTCCCCCACTGGACCTCTTGCTGCAAAGTGCTGGGTGACCTTGGGGTGGGGGTGCCAAGGAGGGGAGGGAAGAGCCAGCATCTACAGACCACCCTTCCCTCACAGCACACCTCTCCAGATTACTGTCCAGTGGGGGGGGTTCAAATTTGGACAATCTAAGTAACTCATGCAGGTTGCACTACTAGAAGTTTCAAAGCAAGTCTTGGACTCCAAAGGGAAGCTCTTTTAACAGCCCTGTCCTGCCTCATTCATTCATTCATTCATTCATTCATTCATTCATTCATGGAGTATTTGTGGAATTGTGTACACCAGGCACTTTGGAGGCCCTGGGATCCAGCGGGGAATACATTTATCCCACTTGCGGAGTTTGCTTATGTGTAAGTCCGGGGACGACGAGCATGAACACCTGTTCACAGGAATGAATGACTGTATATTAAGTAGAGGTGGCTAGAAGTGCATGGGAGGAACACATAGCTTTGTAGGGGGTTGGAGGGAGTGATTATGGGGTGCGAGTGGTATTTAGATGGCAGGATGCAGGGAAGTCCTCTTGGTTAAGGTAACATTTTGGAAGAGACCTGAGGGAAGTGAAGGAGGGAGTGATACAGACTTGTGGAAGAAGAGCATCCCTGGTGGAGGGAACAGCTGGTGCAAAGGCCCTGGGGTGGGAATGAGCTTCCCCAGCACACAGACCAGTGTGGAAGAGCAAGCGGGAGATACCAGCCACAGCAGGACTTTGAATTCTATTCTGAGATGGGGTAGATTGGGAGGTTGTAAGCAGAGAAACAACAGCCTCTGACACGAAGCTGGAAGGGGCTGGGCTGGGGTGCTTAGGTGATGGGAGAAGAGGAATTCCGGACGGCTGCAGAGCTGGGTGCTAGAGAAAGTGAGCTTCCCAGATGACCCCAGAGCGTTTGGCCTGAGAAAATGGAAGAATGGGGTTGCCGTTCCCTGAGCCCCAGCGCCTCCCTCTCCAGGAGGGTTGGCTCTGGCAAGCCCCAGGTGTGCGGGAAGAGAATCCCAGGTCCGTTCAGCCTCCAGAACAATTGCTTTACGCAGGGGGAGGGGGAGGGGAGGCGGTGAGCGAGAAAGCAGTTCCAGGTGGCAAGGGCAGCTCCCGCGGAAGACGCTGCGCCAGCGCCGGGGACCCACCTCGCGCAGCGGGGTGAGCCCAGTTTCCAATAACAAAGTGCCCGGGCCGTCCCAACCCTGGCCCTGACAGCTAACGAGCTGCAGCCGGCTCTGTGCGCGGCCGGGAGGCCAGCCTGGCTCACATGATGGCGTGAGGGGGTGGCAGGAGGAGCCGCCAAGCCTCAGCGGGTCGGGCAGGAAGTCTTTCTGAAAGTGGGCCCAGGGGCGGGCGCGGGGCGGGGCCGCGGGGGTCCCAGGAGGGGCTGGGCGGGGCTGGGCGGGGCTGCAGTGCTGGGTGGGGATCGGGCTGGGATCCCAAGCGGCGGATGGGAAAGGGGTGGAAAGGGGATGGGAAGGGGCGGGAGATAGATGGGGAGGGGGTGGGGCGAGGCTGGGGTCCTGGGTACAGACTGGGAGGCGACTGGGTGGAGCGGGTGAGGAGGGGGCCAGTTGGTGTCCCGGGAGCAGATAGGGAGGGCTTTGCGGGGAAAGCGGGGGAACAGGTTGGGGTCCTGGGCCGGGCTGCGAAGGAAGGCCGAGGTGGGGTCAGGGTACAGATGGGGGGCAATGGTACAGGCTGGGGGCTGTGGAGAGGAGCTGGGTTGGGACTCCGGGTGCAGATGGGGAAGGGGCAGGGTAGGTGGCTGCAGAAGGGGGCTGGGTTGAGGTCTCAGGTGCAGACAGGGAGGGGCTGGGCGGAGGGGGTGAGCAGGGGAGCCTGGCTGGAGGCCGGGGCGCTGCTGGGGTCTCCCTCCCGCCCCGGGACCGCCCGCTCTTGCCCAGACCCGTCGGTAAACAGACGCCGTGATGTCACGGGCGCCGCTGACCTGTGGCTGAACCCGGAGCTGTAAATGAGATGCAAGGTGCCAGCAGCCTCCGGCCGCAGGGCCTACGAGCCACACGCGCTCCTCCGCCGGCCCGAGGTTACCCCAGCTGCACACACGGACAGGACGCTGCAAACGCCACCAGACATTGCAACACGCAGCCAGTCTGCTGGCCGCCGCGTGAACCGTCCCGGCAGCCCTCGCCGTCTCCCTGGCGGGCACCCGCCTCCCTGGAGCGGCCTTGCTCCCCCGGAGCACCCCTGGGGTTGGCAGCTCCCACCCCTCCGGGGGCAGCCTCTCCACTAGGGTCTCTGTCTCCGCTTCCCCCAAGGAGCCTCTAAACCCGAGGGCTGGGCCTCCAGGGTCAGCTTTGGGTTTTCGTGGGAAGAGACTGGGGAGGTGCCTGCCTTTGCTCCGGGCTTTCTGGGAAGCTCATTACTTCTCCCTTGCAAAGACTGGATGGGGGGTTGCGGGGATGGTTTCCAGGTATAAAGAGGTATGAAGTGTCCCGTTGGCCGCGCACCGCCCCTCCCTTCCGAAGCAGGGGGCCTGTTTATCCCGCGGAGCTCCCAGAGCAGCCCTGGACCGCACTAACTTGGCAGCCAGCGCTCAGAGCTGAGAGCCTGCACTGCCCTTTGGAATGAAAAGCAGCCTGGTTGGGGCCTCAAGGAATCTGCTCTGGAGTTGATTTGCTGTGTGACTTTTGGATGAGTCACTTGGCATCTCTGAGCTTCACCATCTCCATCTGGGGAAGCGGGGAAAACTGAAACTGGCCTCCCTGTGCTGGTGTGGGGAAGGTCAACAGTGCAAGAAAATGCTCACCAAGCCGCAGGGCTGGTCAGAAGCCTCAGGCGCAGGGGACCTGGCACTGCGAGAACTTGGAGACCCTCAGAGAAACCAAGGCTGCCCTTCTCCTCACCCACTGCCCCCCCCAAAACTGGGCCTCTGGGTTTATTGTGAGAAGCTGGGGTGACCAGGTCTTAGGGATGAATAGTCCCCCCTGGCTTGAGGAGACCCCCATTGACTCCTCTACTTGGACCCCATTAACTAATGACCACCCTGCCTTGTGGGGGGTGGGGAACGTACAAATGACCCCAGGTCTCCTCCCGCCCTAGAGGGAGTCTTACTCTGTCACCCAGGCTGGGGTGCAGTGGCGCGATCTCAGCTCACTGCAACCTCCGCCTGCCAGGTTCAAGCGATTCTCCTGCCTCAGCCTCTCAAGTAGCTGGGATTACAGGCGCCCACCACCACCCCTGGCTAATTTTTGTATTTTTAGTAGAGATGGGGTTTCATCATCTTGGCCAGTCTGGTCTCGAACTCCTGACCTCAAGTGATCCACCCACCTCAGTCTCCCAAAGTGTTGGGATTACAGGCATGAGCCACCACTCCTGGCCTGAAATAACCCCAGATCTGTAGCAAGTACCCCTGGAGTGCAACAAGGCACAGCTGAACTCCAGCCCTGATTCCAGCTTCTCCTTCGCTGAAGTTAATCTTTACGCCCTTCTCCCTCACATCCCTCTGCTTTCTTGTCTTTGCAGCACTTAGTGATTATCTGAAGCGATCGTGGTTCTTTGTTTGCTTGGTTTTTGTCTATTTTCCCCATTCTGAAACACACAACGCTCTCTAGAACGGAGGCACTCCGAGGAATTTCCAGACCTGGCTTGGTAATCAGGTGCACAGTGACCATGTGAATGAATGAATGAAATAGTTTTGCCTCTTCTGTGAAACATTAGTAACTTCCCTTTGAGGGGATCTTCGGAGGGATGAAATTGACAACTTGTGTGGTATGGCTATTGTTAGGACCAGCCACATTAATTCGCAGAGTCCCTTGTTCAAAAATTGTAAAGAATTTCAAGATGGTGACAGCAAAGCCTCAAACCAAGTATAGGGTGTTTCTGAGTGCAGGGCCCAGTGAGAATCCCTGGGTCACACCCAGGAAGCCAGCCCCAGCCATCACACAGAGGGTGCCCAACAGAAACACCCAGTGGGACCTCGTGCCAAGTCACAAGCCTTCCACGCTCCCCTGGACAGCAGGAAACACAAACACAGCTCCAGGAGAGCCACTCCAGGGAGAATGTATCACACATCCCTGGCAGACAGGTGACACCTGGCAAACTAAAAGTTGCCCACACATCCAGTCTCTACATGTGCAGGGGCGGTAGACATGGCAGCGTATTAGCTGTAGGGGAAAGAGGAGTAATAACAACAGGTAACCTGGGCGACATGGCGAAAGCGTGTCTCTACTAAAAATACAAAAGTTAGCTGGGCGTGGTGGTGCGCGCCTGTAGTCCAAGCCAATCGGGAGGATCATGTGAGCCTGGGAGATTGAGGCTGCAGTGAGCTGAGATGGCACCAATGCACTCCAGCCTGGGTGACAGAGTGAGACTCTGTCTCAACAAGTAAAATAAAAATAACGACTGTCCTCATCATAATTAGCATTTATTTAGGAGCTTCTCTGAATTCAACAGTGAGGTTTACGGCCCCTTATCCTCCGTTCTAGAATCCAAAAAGCTCTAAAATCCTAATTTAATTTTGACACATGCATTTAGAGCAAACCCTAACTGGAACCATCATGAGGCTACTTCTGGTCTCTTTATCCCACTGTGGTGACTATCACTGTGATTACGGGTGGCTGCCCTAGGCCTTGCTGTGGGTGTCACTAGGTATATGGCCTATGTGCTGGATTGCATTTCTAACGTCCAAAACATCAGACCTATGAGACACAGCTAGCCTTAAGGGTTTCAGATAAGGGTCTGTAGACTTGAACTCGGCTTCTTTTTAGAGATAAGGCACTGAGACCCTGGAAGTATAAGTAATCGGTCAAGAGCAAAGCCAGGAACTAGCTGAGCAGAGACCCTCAAACCGAGTGGCGGTACCTCTCGGAGCTGCTAGCAGAAGTTAAGAATTCAGCTCTTGTTTTAGTAAAGGAAAGAAACATTTTACTGGAGTATCTCAGCATCTCCCTTATACTCCAACATGAAATTCAGAGGTCACTGAGCTGGTAGGCTCAATCACACACCAGTCTGATGTGTCCCAGGGAGACCTTCAGCTAATTAAACATAATTTATGGACCAGCCTCTAAGGACAAGCCTTAAATTACTTGCAAGCTGTGCCAAGGTAGCTATCCTACAGGCTATTAATTAGGAATCAGTTTAATCTCTGCTAGGACGAAGGTCAACTGCCTTGGAGTTGACCCTTCCGGCTGACTGATCTCATGCTGTCAGGCTGTGGCTCTGGGCCCAGAGGGCCAGGGTATTCAGGGGAAGTGGGACATTCAATGGGAAATAGCCAGGCCAGCACACCCTGCAAAGACCAGGATGCTGGGAGAAAAGCCAGGCCCTTGGCCCATGGGGCCAGGTGAGGCAGGAATTTTCCCAAGCACCAGCCCCACAGAAAGTGATTTTCAGCGGTTCTCAGAGAGCATCACTTCCCTCCAACATCAGAGAATTCTGTGGAAAATCAGGCTTCTGTCACCTTCCATTAATGTGGGCTGGTCATGCAGCCTATAGAAAGGACTGGTCACACATCCTGTAGAAAGCCTTCAGTGGCTCCCTAGCAGAGCTCCCAGTCATGTCCAGACTTCACCCCACAACCACCAGGCTCTGTGAGGTGTGACCCTGTCCATCTCTCTCCACTCCCTGCTCACACTTGGTTCTGGCCAGGCCAGGGTCTTTTTCCCAAAGGAAACAAACGCTCTCGTCTCCCATTTTCTAGCTCTGCTCTTTCCCTCTGCCTGGGATATTTTCCTTCTGCTGCTTCCATCTCATCCTTAATGCCTCAGCTTAGACCCCAGTCCTAGGCACAGCCAGGTTTCCTTTCCTGGAAGGCAGACTGCCTAGATTTTAATCCCATGGCTACCTGGGCTATGTGACCTCGGGCAAGTATTTAACCTCTCTGAGCCCTAGTATTTCCATCTTTAAACTGGGAACTGTGACTGTGTCATAGGGTTGCTCTGAGGAGTAAATCAGATTGTCCATGTAAATTGTTTAGCACGTGGGTAGCACTTTATTAACAACAAAGACGGGTTGAAAGCCCCCGTCTGTGCTTGTAGCTGCCTCCAGCCATGGTTTGCCCTACCAAGGCACCCATCCCCACCAGGGTCACTGCAGGCTACTGGTCCATCTCCCCAGCAAGACTGCAGATGGGTGTCTTTTTCCCTTGCCATACCTGTGCAATGTCAACCATGTCCTTGTGACGAGGGAAAGCCCCTCTCCCCCAAATGCCCTTCGCTTCTGTCAAATCCACCCTGCGGGAAGCCATCTGGGACGATTCAGTTTTCTCTCCTGTGGAGCACCTGCCCACCCAGGTGGGGCACAATTAAGGTCCCCTGTTTTGGTTTTGTTCTCCAAGGACAAGCCCTCCCCGATGACCAGCTGCACTGCCAGTTGCTCTACAGCAGGGACTGTGACATCTTCCCCTTCCTGTGTGAGCTTTGTGCTCAACAGGTGCTCAGGACAGACCCAACCCATATTTTTCATCCCCTGCCACCATGTTCAATAATCTCCTGGAATCTTCCCAAGGTCCCTCCCTCGGAGGCTGGGATTTGTACTGCCACTTTACAGATAATGAGACTGAGGCTCGAGAGTGTAGCTGACTGAATGACGCCCGTTCTCCGAGACGCCCATGTTTTAATTCCCAGAACCTATGAATCTGTCACCTCCTATGGGAAAAAGGAATTCAGGTTGCAGCTGGAATTAAAAGGGCTAATCAGCCAACTTCAGATAGATTGTCCTCGATTCTCCGAGAAGGCCCCCTGTAACCACAGTAGACAAGGGAGGCAGAGAATCACATGGAGATGTGACTAGGATATGACTGGTTGACTCTGAAGATGGAGGGGCCATCTTCAAAGTGGCTATGAGCCAAGACATGCAGCTAGCTCCTAGAAGCTGGAAAGGGCAAGGAAATGGATTCTCCCCTAGAACCTCACGCAGGAGCGCAGCCCTGACCCCTTGATTTTAGCCCAGTGGGACCCGTGTCAGACTCCTGCCCTCTAGAATTGGAAGGGAGTAATGTGTGTTGCTTTAAGCCACTAAGTTTGTGATAATTTGTTACAGCAGCAACAGGAAGCTGATCTAGAGGTGCCAAGGGATGGGTCCAAGGCCTCCAGCCAGAAGAGCTGGGATTGAAACCTGAATCTGCCTACTTCAAAGTCTACAGTCTCTGAAAGGCACAGCGTCTCCTCCCCAAATGAACCTATCAACAGCACTTATGAATAAAACAAACACAACAAGCCATTCCCGCCTTAATGAAATGCCCTGGAGACTTTGGTGGAGAGTGCAGTTATGATCTGTAGCCTCATCATCATGGCCAACACTTACTGAGCACTCGCTTTGTGTCTCTGAACTTTAAATGTATTACCTCATTTAATCGTCATTTGACAGGTGAGGAAACGGAGGCTCAGAGAGGTCCAGTAACTTGCTCAAGGTCACACAGCAAGTGAACAGAAGAGCCAGCATATGAACTTTGGTGTGGTTGACTCCTGAACTCAAAATCTGAATCTCTATGCTTTACTGGCTCCTTGAGAAAGAAAGAACCGCACATCTGTGTGTGTGTATGCGCACGCGCGCGCACACACACACACACATACACACATACGAACATTTCCACTGACTTGAAGGCTCAGGAGACATCCCCAAAGCCAAGGCATGGATCTGCTGGCTGAGGAGGTATGAGCCCTTGGAGGGCACCATGTGCCCAGTCCACACTGACCTTGTGTCTTGCCATCCCTGAAGGACCCCGGACCCCGTCTCCTCTGCTGTGTGCTCACAGGGAAGTGGCCCGGAAAGGCCAGGTCAGACTCTTAATTCTTTGGCAACTGGGATGTAAGAACATGGGCCGTGCAGCCAAGGGTGGACAGAGGCCATGTGGGTGTGTCTGGCAGGACTGCCTGCCTGCATGAAGGTCACGCCGCCCTTTACAGTCACACTGGCCCCAGCTCCCCACGGTGACCTGCTGCCAGGCCTGTGAGAGGGGCTACTGCTTGCTGGGCTGGGGGAGCTCTAAAAGGACTCCAGGCCGGGTGCAGTGGCTCACGCCTGTAATCTCAGCACTTTGGGAGGCCGAGGCGGGCGGATCACAAGGTCAGGAGATTGAGGTCATCCTGGCTAACACGGTGAAACCCCGTCTCTACTAAAAAAGTACAAAAAATTAGCTGGGCGTGGTGGCAGGCGCCTGGAGTCCCAGCTACTCAGGAAGCTGAGGCAGGAGAATGGCGTGATCCCGGGAGGCGGAGCTTGCAGTGAGCCAAGATCGTGCCACTGCACTCCAGCCTGGGCGACAGAGTGAGACTCTGTCTCAAAAAAAAAAAAAAAAAAAAAAAAGGACTCCACAGACCCCCCCACCAACTTGGAAGGACCCGATATCCTCTCTGTTCTGCTCCCTGCCTGCAGCTGGAGGGGAGGGAGAGCGGACCTCTCGTACCTGTGAACCGTGACCTAGCAAAGGGCTTCGTTTCCTCTCATATCACAGTGGCCTTACATCGTCTAGAAAAGGTTCCAAAGTCAGTCTGTTGACAACTTGCTGGATTTCGGTGGCTGAGCATTTTGCCTCTTTGAACTACAATCTCCTTGAAGGCAGAGATTTTAGCTCAACCCAGAAAAGTCCATTCTATCTTTTTTTTTCTTGAGGAGATAGAGGTGGGTAAGGCATCAGTAAACGACCTCACAAGGTCTGCAGGATGAGATCTGGAGGGCTGCCTCATACAGGCAGGCCTGGCTCTCCCGGCTCTTTCCCTGTGGCACGACTGAAAAACGAATGTTGTCCTTCCACAAGAAGGTGTACTGGACCCCTTGCTCCTGCTCATGGTACCCCCATCTCCCCTGCAGAGAAGCCCACTTCCCAACTCCCAAACCGTATGGCTTGGTTGGGGCTGGTATACCCTGGCTCAGAGTCTGGCCGTGACTCCCAGCTGGCCAAATACAGCACCATTTCCTTGGTTCAGGCTCACCCCGTCACTGCCAGAGAGACCCAATTCCTGGACCCTTCCAGGACTTCTGGGCAAAGAACACCTACCTGCCTGTCTACTCGAATGGGAGCTGGGAGGGTGACGTTACCAGCAGCAGGGGGCAGGTGTGAGCAGCCCCGTGGCAGAGAGGTCTGCTTAAAGGTGAGGGGAGAGAGAAGTTCGCCTGAGTCCTGACGGCACTGGTCCCTGGAGACGTGCCCGAAGTCAGCCCTACCCAGGGAGTTCTGGTCCCGTGAGTCAATAAACCAATCAGCGCAACACCTCCAGAGCCCCTATCAGGAAAGCGGGAGGTGATGTTTTTGACCCATGTAGACTGTCTGGCTACAGACTCCACTAGCGGCCATCAGCGCCATCTCTTCCGTGAAGGTATCAACCAAGAGGCAAGACTCATTGGTTACAAGCAGACATCCTGGGGTCCAGTCCTGCTGGGTCATTTACTAGCTGTGTGATTCTAACTTACTGACCCTCAAGAGTCCTGTTGGTAAGAGGAAGATGATAACAGCACCCACGCTGGAAGGTTACTTCGAGGAGTAAATGACCTTGTGACATGTCAGGGCTTAGAACAGTCCCTGGCACATAGTAGGTACTTGGTAATCACTGGCTCTAACTAGCTACATGGGTTGGTCATGCATTTATTCAGGCAACAACCGTTTATTAAGTATCTACTGTGGGCCAGACACTGTGCCAGTTGCCAGATACTTGGTGAGTGAGGAGGGCATGCCCCCTGCCCCTGTGGATATCAACAAGCAGCCACAAAGCGTGGTGAGTTGCTATGGTAACCCCAGACTTTGGCCTCACTGCAGCCCAGTCCTGCCCAATTGAGCTACTTGGACGCAGAGATAAAAATGACTAATGTCTTGGGTGGGGGAAGTTGGATGGTTGTGGGGGTTGGGCAGCCAGGACCAGAGAGGAGACCGTACCCCTGACCAGCCTCAGCCCCTGGGTTGCAGAAAGGCCCATGTTGGACCAGCCCCTGCCTGGGAAGATACGGGCTGTGCCACGGGTCATCTCAACACGGGTGAGGCCTTGGGTGGAAGGGAGATGGCCAGACTCCCTGTAGGGAGTGGTTCCCTCCCACAGACTTCTAGAAAGGGTCAAGGGCTCCAATTCCCCTGAGGGCTTCTGTGGCAGGGGCAGAACTCTCCCCTTCCTGGGGGAGTCCCAGAACCAGGGTGAGTCAGGCCAGCGGGTTTTTTGCCTTTTGTCCCTGGCGTCCTGCAGAGCGTCTGGTCTAATACGCAGAAGGAGAAGGGCTGGAGCAGGGGGTATCCACCGCCCTTCACCCCCACGGCCATTGCCCCAACTGGAAGGAGTGGTTGTCTCTTGCAAACGCTCTCGCAGTCACCCAGGAGGTGATAGGAGCTATTTCACTAAATTTCCACATCTTCATTTTTCAGATGAGGGAACCAAAGCCCAGAGAGAGAGAGTTGCTCGCCCAGTGACAGCAAGTCACTGGGGGGCCCCTCCTAATCTACGGCGTTAGGAACGAATTTCCAACAGCCCTGGCCGGCACTATAAATTGCATGAGTGCACTGGCCAGAGCCGGCCTCTACTGCCCAAAAGATTTTGGCCGCTGTGACACTGCCCATGGGCCAGGTCTGGGCTTTGGGGCTGAGGTTGTTAAGGCACACTCTCCCAGGGCTGGGTGCTTTGGAGGCAGGGAGGGCCAGGCAGTAGCCTCCTGTGTCCTTTCTGGCAAATGGATTTGGGCTGAGTCCCCTTGGAGAGGCTGTCTCAGCCCTGGTTGGGTATTCAGGGTTTCTAGCTTGTGGGCACCTCGGTGGTAGAGGAGGTGCCCAAGCTGAGGGCAGAGCAGGGTCTGGGGTTCCACATGTCTGGGGTGGGAGTGTGGGTTCCTCTGCTGAGGGGCAAAGGCCCAAGCGAACTAGAGGGCATTTGGTCCAGAAGCCACAGCACCTTGGGTCAAAGAGCCAAAGGTGGAGGTGTCATTAAAGAGGGGACATCCAGCAAATCCAAGAAGGGTCCATCCAGGAGAGGGAGTGGGCTGAGTCATTTCCTTGAAGCATCATTTTCAAGCCTTATTTTTTTCCTTTAGAACAATGACTTTCTTTCAAAACGCACACCAAAATCTTAACATGGAATTGTAAGCCACAAAACAGAGGTGACAACACTGACCTAGTCCACAGGAAGCAGGGGTCCCTCAGAACCCATCCTGCTCCATCTCCCACTTGGCCCCACCTTCTTGGGGCCTCTAGGGTGCTCTGGAACCCAGTTTGAAAACCTGGACCTTGCACCTCAGCTGGTGCTGAGGTCTGCGTGGGGACCGCGCGGCTTGGAGGCTGGTAGAAGTGGTTGGGAGAGGTGGGACGCAGACAGGAGACCGTGTTCCCTAGGAGGCCATTTCAGTGTGGACAAGATCATCATACGCTTCACTCATCAAAATCCCCGAAAGGCTGCCGAAAAGGGGATTTAAGGTCACATTCCTTTAAGTAGGGATGGCCAATGGGGTAAGAAAGACTGGGGTCCAGTGGCCTTCACCAGGCTGACCACTGGTGGCCTTAAGCACCAAGCCACACGTGTGTACTCTCCACCCTGAGCTTGCCCTGCCTTCTGTGTCACAGGATACCAGGGCATTCCCTACCTCTCACACGAGCCCTCGCCCTGGGCCTGCATCTCAGCCTGTAGGACTTGGATGGGTTTTGATTGTATCTAGTCCAAGCCTTCTTAACCCAGAGTCTAGGATAGGTGACAGGTGTACATGCCCCCTTAAAAGTACAAAACTTTCAGTTGCACCTTCTTCCTGGGATAGAGCTCATATTTTCTTCAGACACTTGGAGGGCTCTACAACCAGCAAAAAAATTGAGAGTTACTGCAACCCCCTCAGTTGCCACCTCCTTCGAGAAGTCTTCTAAGATTTTCCTTAATTTACAGTGATCAAAGCTCTCAGGCCACGCAGAGCTCAGTGACCTCGGGCTTAACTGGAGGGAGCTGTCACTCACTGTCTCCTCTGCGGCTGGGTCTCTGCGTGTTAAGACGTCACACTGGTTGTCAAATGAAAGAAATTCAACTGTGCTATTCCCAAGCTTGTCAGTTTACTCTTTAAAAGAAACCCTGATAACTGAGGACTATTTTATTCCTTTGGCAAGTCTCCCATTCATTGTATGCAAATACTGCTACTCAGTGCTCTAAACGATGTTTGTGTAAAAGCCGATTTCACTACATCCCTGCCCGCATCCTGTTGACTCACTCACTGCTTATCACAGCTCTCTCCAGAACCCTCTGTGTACTAAGCCCCATTACTTAACAGCTTGTCTCTTGACCTCTCCATGACCCTGAATGAGGCAGGCCAGGCCAGGCTGAGATTATTTGTTGCAGTGGGAAAAGATGGAGGGTTGAAGCTGGGAAGCCTGGGTTCAGAATCTGCCCTCAGCGACGTGTCCCAGGATGGCCACTTCACCTGGATCTCAGAAATGTGCGCTGGTGGCCGGGCATGGTGACTCATGCTTGTAATCTCAGCACTTTGGGAGGCCGAGGTGGGCAGATCACAGGTCAAGAGACATAGACCATCCTGGCCAACATGGTGAAACCCCGTCTCTACTAAAAATATAAAAATTAGCTGGGTGTGGGGGCGCACGCCTGTAGTCCCAGCTATCGGGAGGCTGAGGCAGGAGAATTGCTTGAACCCGGGAGGAGGTGGAGGTTGCAGTGAGCCAAGATCGCGCCACTGCATTCCAGCCTGGGCGACTGGCGAAACTCCATCTCAAAAAAAAAAAAAAAAAAAAAAAGAAGAAGGTCGACAATGAATGTGCAAAAGCACTGTGCAGTCATGTAGAGTACCAAGTCACGTGGGTTACCATCGTCACACACATTGCCACAGCCACGTACAGTGCCACAGCCTTGTATATTACCATGGTCATGTACAGTATCAGTCTTCTATATTACCACGGTTATGTACAGTATCAATCTGGTATATTACCATGGTTATGTACAGTATCATTCTTGCATATTACTATGGTCTTATAGAGTACCCATCTTGTATATTACCAAGGTCATGTACAGCATCAGTCTTGTATATTACCACAGTTACATGCAGAATCAATCTTGTATATTACCACAGTTATATGCAGAATCAATCTTGTATATTACCACAGTTATATGCAGTGTCAATCTTGTATATTACCATGGTCATGTACAGTATCATTCTTGCATATTACTATGGTCTTGTATGAGTATCCATCTTGTATATTACCAAGGTCATGTACAGTATCTCTCTTGTATATTACCATGGTCATGTACAGTACCAAAGTCATGTATAGTGTCAGCCATGTATATTAGCAGCCATGTATGTTACCACAATCATATATAACTACCATCATGTACAGTCCTGCAGTCACATACAGTATCAGTCAATGTATATCACCACAGTTATATATATTAGCACAATCATGTATAGTACTAGAGTCATGTATATTATCAGTTATATATAGTACCACAGCCATGTACAGTACCACATCATGTATAGTACTATAGTCACATATAGTGACATAGTCATGTAGAATACCATAGCCATGTACAATACCATGTCCTCTACAGTACCACAGTCATTAACAGTACCATGTATATTAATAGTACCATGTATAGTAATAGTGCCACGTATATTCCTACATTCCTGCTTTTACCATAATCATGTACAAAGGGTCTTCAAAAAGTTCAAGGAAAATGCATATTATGAAAAAACTAGGCATATATTTGAGATTTTTTTTTTGCCCCCCAATAACTAACTCGTTATAACATGACTAAATGGGATCTAGTTTGAGGCACTAAGAAGGATAAGACATCAGTTTGAAAAGAACCCCTATCAGAGCAACATGAATTCTACTAAAACCGAAGCAAGAACAAACATCAAATTTACAATGAAGCTTGCTTAGATGGAAGAATGGTGAAATCATTGACGCTTTATTAAAAGTGTATGGGGACAATGCCCTAAAGAAATCAGCAGTTGGCTGGGCGTGGTGGCTCACACCTGTAATCCCAGTACTTTGGGAGGCCAAGGCAGGCGGATCACAAAGTCAAGAGATCGAGACCATCCTGGCCAACACGGTGAAACCCCGTCTCTACTAAAAATACAAAAATTAGCCAGGCGTGGTGGTGTGTACCTGTAGTCTCAGCTACCTGGGAGGCTGAGGCAGAAGAATTGCTTGAACCCAGGAGGCAGAGGTTGCAGTGAGCTGAAATCATGTCACCGCATTCCAGCCTGGTGACAGAGTGAGACTTTGTCTCAAAAAAAAAAATCCATCAGCACTTAATAAATGGATAACTTGTTAAGAAGGGATAAGACGATGTTGAAGATAAACATCTTCATGTTTGGAAGTGCCAGACCATCCATATCAAATTAGAAAGAAAAAATTCATCTTGTTTGTGCTCTTACTGAAGAGGACTGACAATTAACAGCAAAAAAAAAAATAATAATAATAATAGTAATAGCCAATACCATAGACATCTCCATTGGTTGAGCATACACAATTCTGACTAAAATATTAAAGTTGAACAAACTTTCCACTTGATAAGCACCAAAACTACTGCACCCAGATCAGGTGCAGATGAGAGCAAAGCTTTCGATGAAAAATTTAAACAAGTGGGATCAAGATCTTGAAGCATTTCCTCAAAGAACTGTAAGAGAAGATGAAGCATTGACCACTACAATCCTGAAGACAAGGCACAATCAAAGCAATGGCTACCAAGAGGTGGACGTGGCCCAGTCAAAGCAAAAGCAGACTGGCCAAGAGCAAAGGTCATGGCAACAGTTTTTTGGGGATGTTCTAAGCATTCTGCTTGTTAACTTTCTGGAGGGACAAGAACAATAATATCTGCTTATAATGAGAGTGTTTTGAGAAAGTTAGCCAAAACTTTAGCAGAAAAACACCCAGGAAAGCCTCACCAGATAGTCCTGCTCCACTAAGACAAGGTTCCCCGTTCATTCCTCTCATCGAACAACGACAATTTTGTGAGAGTTTTGATAAGAAATCATTAGGCAGGCATCCACTTTACAGTCCTGCTTTGGCTCTTTCTGACTTCCTTTTGTTTCCTAATCTTAAAAAATCTTTAAAGGGTGATACGGTTAGGCTCTGTGTCCCCACCCAAATCTCATCTTGAATTATAATCCCAATAATCCCCATGTGCTCAGGGAGAGAGGAGGTGGAGGTAATTGGATCATGGGAGTAGTTTCCTCTATGCTGTTCTCATGATAGTGAGTTCTCACATCATCTGATGGTTTTATAAGTGTTTGGTAGTTCCTCCGAAGTTCATTCTCCTTCCTGCTGCCTTGTGAAGAAGGTGCCTTGCTTCCCCTTTTCCTTCCGCCATGATGGTAAGTTTCCTGAGGCCTCCTCAGCCACGCGTAACTGTGAGTCAATTAAACTTCTTTCCTTTATAAATTACTCAGTCTCTAATATTTCTCTATAGCAATATGAGAAAGGACTAAGACAAAGGGCATCCATTTCTCTTCAGCTAATGATGTAAAAAAAAGACTGTATTGACATGGCTGAACTCTCAGGATGCTCAATTATTTTGGGATGAACTAGATGGCTGGTATCACTTATAAAAGTGTCTTGCAACTTGATGAAGCTTATGTTGATAAATTATATATATATATATGTGTGTATATATGTGTATGTGTGTATATAAACATATGGAGAGAGAGAGATGCAGTCTTGCTCTGTCGCCCAGGCTGAAGTGCAGTGGTGCAATCTCCACTCACTGCAACCTCCACTTCCCACGTTCCAGTGATTCTTCTGCCTCAGTCTCCCGAGTAGCTGGGATCACAGGCATGTGCCGCCATGCCAGATAATTTTTGTATTTTTAGTAGAGATGGGGTTTCACCCTGTTGGACAGGCTGGTCTTGAACTCCTGACGTCAAGTGATCTGCCCGCCTCAGCCTCCCACAGTGCTGGGATTACAGGAGTGAGCCACCACACCTGGCTCTTATTTTTTATTTTCATCCTTTAATTCCATTTTCCACAACCTTTTTGAAGCCCCTTTATATATTACCACAGGATATTACCAATCACGTATGGTACCACAGCCACGTAAAGTTACCACAGTCGTGAATATTACTAGGAACCCAAAGAAACCATCAGCATCCAGTTAGGAAGCCACAGGAATCTAAGCCTGAGTGAAGGATATGAATCTGTGCCCACCCTGCACCCTCCTGCCTCCTCCCTGCTCCCCAGCACCCTGGAAAGCCTGGACAAAGGAATGACATCACTGTTGGAAGATCCTGCTGAAGTCATGCTGAGAAGGGCTGCCTCCTTTTAATTCTCAAGTGTTGGTTGAAAATTGGTGTCCTCTTTTCCTCCTGCCCCCTGCCCCTGCCTGGGTCATTGCTCTCACTGACATCATGACAATGACTCACAGAATCAAAGGGTAGAAGGGACCCGGGAGGTTGTCCAGAACCTAACCTCCCCCAATGCAGAAATCTCGACACCATGTTTGCTTAAAGAGCAGCCTGTTCCAAAGGGCAGGAGGGTGTTCCTCTTGCAGGGCCCAGGTCTGCCTTTTCAAGCTCTCCCCATGGGCCTGGTGTGGGCTTCCAGAACCATCTAGAACAGGTCCTATGCCTCTGTGGTACCGGAGTGCAGCTGATACCCTCTCCTGCCTCTTAAGCAGTCAACTATACTCCCATGGATTTGCCACCCAACCCAAGTCATGGCTTGTAGCCCTCGTCACCCAGCCTGCTCCCTGGATACCCTCCAGGTGCTCAAGGGCCTTGCCAAAGTGCTGGCCCACACGGACACAATGCCCCAGAAGTCATTTTGACAAAGTAGGACTGAAAAGTATCTCCTTCATTCTGAGCATCAGCACAGTTATCTGATTTTATTTAGAGGGGTTCAGCAGTACTGCTACTAGAAGCCAGCTTGTTGGTGTCAACTCATCCTTCCACAGTGTCAGGAGCTTTTCCAACCTGGGGATGCTGTTCACTCCAGGAACACTAAGTGCCACAAGGAGAGAACTTTGTTTATGAGGTTCCCTGCCCCATCTCCAAGGCCTAGTTTGCTGAAATCAATGAATGGAGTCAACAGTCATGATTTCTCGGAACCGTGTCACCCTGAAGCTGGTTGTCACTCCTCACCTAAGTTATACCAGCAAGAAATATCAGGATCTGGCTGGGAGCAAGGCTGCCCAGCAGAGCCCCGAGGGCTGGGTTCCAGGTGCCTCCCACCCCCTCCAACAGTGGCACCCCGGCCTGCTTAGATTCTCCATTTCCCTCAGCCCAGACACTTCCATCTTGACGGTAAAGATATCGGAGGAGGCCCTCAGCATCCTCTAAAACTAGTGCAAAGCTGAGAGCATTCCCTGAGCTCTGGGAAGCTCCCAAAGAAGGTGGTGAGGCAAGTCTGGGTGATATTCTTGGAGGAGGCATGGAAACCTGGCAGCCTCCTAGCAGGTCCCCGACCACTGGCCTGACACCCACCGCCTGCCTGTCACAGCAGCCAGGGGATCCTGCTAAGGCTTGGGTGAGGGCATGACGCTTGAGTCCTAGGGTCAGCTAGGTCCACCTGTCCTTCATGGGAACCTGTCCCCCTCAGTTCTTCCTCCCCACTCACTCACTGCTCCAGCCACACTGGCCACCTCTTGGTCCTCAGACACTCCACTCTCTCCTCAGAGCCCTTGCTCTGTCCTCTCCCCAGAACGCCACTGCTCCCTTCCCACCATGCCCTTGCCACCTTCAGGTCTTTCCTCGTGTGCCCTTCTCAGTGTGGCCTTCCTTATACCCTACCTAGAATCTCAGGTCCTCGCATTCCTGTCCTCCTTGCCTCATTGGTTTTCTCCTTATCGCTTATGATGACAATTCAATGTGCTGTTTTATTTATTTATTTATTTATTTATTTATTGAGACAGAGTCTCACACTGTTGCTCAGGCTAGAATGCAGTGGCATGATCTCTGCTCACTGCAACCTCCACCTCCCAGGTTCAAACAATTCTCGTGCCTCAGCCTCCCAAGTAGCTGGGATTATAGGTGCACTCCACCACACCCAGCTATTTTTCTTTTTTAGTAGTAGTAGTATAGACAGGGGTTTCACCATGTTGGGTCAGGCTGGTCTTGAACTCCTGACCTCAAGTGTTCCACCTGCCTTAGCCTCCTAAAGTGCTGGGATTACAGGCATAAGAATGTACTGTTCTATTGATCTTGCTTTTTATCTGTCTCTCTTAATAAAATGCCAGCTCTCACTACATGGGTGGGGATTTTCATCTGCTTTGCTCCCTGCATGCCTTCAGTGCCCAGAACAGCGCCTGGCATATAGCAGGTGCTCAATAAATGTGCTGAATATATGAATAAGTGAATAAATGAATGAGTTCCCACCGACCATTCACTTGCTAACCCGGCACTCTTGTTGAGAATCTAGGCATCTGCTCATTTTCAGATTCTAAGATCTCACTCATTTCAGGGGTGCCACAGCAGATGAGCACACATTTGGGCATGCTAGTGTCTAAATAGACTCACTTTTCTCATTTCCAGTTGGCTTCAATGGTTTCCTAATCCTCATGGTTCACCTGAATAATACGTTTGAAATGTTTCAAGTATCTTATATTTTTGGATTGTGTCTCCTGAAGGCAACAGTGGGCATGGCCTCATAACATTCTAGGTGTGTTCATGCTTTTGTCCAAGGACAAGGGAGAACGTGTAGTGTGTGGAACCCATCCCGCACTGATACTGTGGTAGGATATCGCTGGTAGTGGCAGGTTAAGACAAGGGCTTTTGTTACGGCGATTGTGACAACCAGATACATTTCCTGGGTAGAAAGGACACCTCATAAATATAGCTGAGATCACTTTCTCAAAGTAGACAACCTCGGCAAATACCAAGATGGAAATGAACCAGAGAAAGTAACTGCAATGATACAGAGATCAGAGGGCTTGGAAGGGATCTGTGCAGCCGTAAACAAGTGCGCTTCATCTGAAAAGATGGAAGCTCGAAGAGCTTGAAGTCGAAACGAGAATTAGCAGAAGGGTTAGGTACACGAAAATGAACTTGACTCAGATTCAGTATTATTAGAGGGAGGAGGCATTCTTGAAAGCCCAAATAGAGAAGGTGGTGAATTAAGGAGAAAGAAAACCAGGAAATTTTGTTTGACATGCTAGTTAGGGAACTCGGGTCCCTTATTCCCTTAGAAGCGACAGTCTGGAAATATTAACATCTTCTGCAAGAGCTGAACTAAATCCACGGCAGACAGCTACCTGTTGAGGGAGTTTTAAATGGGTGTGGGGCTCTGTGGAGCTGGGGCACAGCACATTTTCCAACTCTGAGTTGCTTATTTTTCATTTGGTGGCATCTGATGACTAGCAAAGACTGAGATCATCAGTGATAGGGACAAATGCTTTCTTCACTCGGAATTCTCCTGCTTGCAACTCAGGGAAGCCTGGCAATCCATTGCTTTCTTGGGTTGACTGATCTGTAAAATGAGAATTTTCGAGCATGCCAGGATCTTAGGGATCATTGTAACCCCTCTCATTTTATAGGGGTGCTTCTCAGCTGCAACCTGGAGAAGGTAGTAACTTTTCCAGGGTCAAGAACCCAGTCTTGGCCGGGTGTGGAAGCTCACACCTATAATCCCAGCACTTTGGAAGGCCAAGAAGGGAGGATTGCTTGAGCCCAAGAGTTCGAGACTAACCTAAGCACCATAGCGAGAGACTCCCATCTCTATTTTTAAATAAATAAATAAATAAATAATAAATAAATAAAAGCTTAGTCTCTGGCCTCCTGCACAGGTGAGAAAGACTGCAGGGGGCCGTGCTCCGAGGGTTGACACCTTTGTTTCCCCAAGGGAAGGGCCTGGGGGAGTAAGAAGGAGATGTTTGTCTATTCATGAGACAGCCTCATTTGTAAGGTCAGTTGAGACCCATGCTCCAAGCGGAAACGCTTCTAGCGGTCACAGGTAGAACAGGTAGCCTACCTGCCTGCTTTCAGGTTGCACAGAGAGGTTAGGAGAGATGGGCCACTGCTCTCTCCCCTGTAAATCTGTTAGTGCAGCTGTTTTGGCCTGATGACTCTAGAGACCCACAGATGACCTGTCTGGACCCTTCTCTTCTTTCTCTTTCATCCCATTCCCACCAGTACTGACCTGACTCAGAGTCTGAGGTGTAAACTCCCTGCTTACCTCCCTATGCCACGATACAGTATTTTCTTGCTTTCCTTTCTACTTCCCTCTCGCAATTCCAGCCAGGTAGAGCCTTCGATCAGGAGGTTTCTTGCACCTAGATTGCCCTTGTCACACCCCTTCTGGTTGAAACTCTTGACCTTCTTCAAGGCTCAGTCAAATGCTCCCTCCTTCATGAAACCTTTCATGAGTGCTTGCTATAAATGAACTGCTCCTCTGTGCTTCCACCATGTAGCATCCCCCAAACTTCATGCCCATCCAGAACTTCAGAATCTCACCTTATTTGGAAAGAGAGTTTTTGGAGCTGTAACTAGTTAAGGATCTTGAGATATAATCACATTGGATTTAGTATGTGCCTTGAATCCAATAACTAGTGTCCTTATAAGAAAATGATGGAGGTGGGCGTGGTGGCTCATGCTTGTAATCCGAGCACTTTGGGAGGCTGAGGTGGGTGGATCACCTGAGGTTGGGAGTTCGAGACCAACCTGACCAACATGGAGAAACCCCGTCTCTACTAAAAATACAAAATTAGTTGGGCATGGTGGCACGCATGCCTGTAATCCCAGCTACTCGGGAGGCTGAGGCAGGAGAATTGCTTGAATCCGGGAGGTGGAGGTTGCAGTGAGCCAAGATCACGCCATTGCACTCCAGCCTGGGCAGTAAGAGTGAAACTCTGTTTCAAAAAAAAAAAAGACGAAACCTAGACACACACACACAGTGAGGAAGGCCATGTGATGATGAAAGGAGAGATTGCAGCCATGCTTCAATCAAGCCAAGGAGCATCAGGAGCCACCAGGAGCTGGAAGAGATGATGAAGGATCTTCCCCTGGAGTCTTGGAGCGGAGAGGAACCAGGAACCCAGAACCCTGCTGACGCCTTGATTTCAGACTTCTGGCCCCCAGAACCACGAGAGAATACATTTTGTTGTGGTAAGCCATCAAGTTTGTGCTAATTTGTCATGGTAACCACAGGAAGCACACACACATGGTGATTTGTGCCTTCACTGTAAGCACCTGGCCACATTCTAGGTCTTTATTCATCTTTGCTACATTTTCCTACAGGCCCAGAGCTATGCCAAACACCGAACAGATACCCCAGGCAGGTTTACTAAGCTAGGTCTCTCAGAGACGGTGTCAAGGGACTTATGAGCTTGGGCTGGCCCCAGGGCTAGGAATGGGAAGGACACAGGACTTGCTGAATGCAAGTGCTGGAGAATGGGGTTCATAAATCTACTCACAGTGCTAGTTCCTGGCTGGGTGCTTTAGGAACAGGGCAATCTACCCACATGCTGTAAATTCACTGATAGCAAGACAGAACTCCAAGCCAGTTCCCACACTACATCCCTGAGATACCTCCCCTCAGACTACCTCTGGGAAACGGGAATTGAGTATTTGTTTGTTTTTTTGTTTGTTTTTGAGACAGAGTTTCATTCTGTCGCCCAGGCTGGAGTGCAATGGCGCGATCTAGGCTCACTGCAACCTCCACCTCCCGGGTTCAAGCACTTCTCCTGCCTCAGCCTTCTGACCAGCTGGAATTACAGGTGCTTACCACCATGCCTGGATAATTTTTTGTATTTTTAGTCGAGATGGAGATTCACCATGTTGGCTAGGTTGGTCTCGAGCTCCTGACCTCAGGTGATCTGCCCGCCTCAGCCTCCCAAAGTGCTGGGATTACAGGCGTGAGCCACTGCTCCCAGCCAAGGTCCTGGAGTTCTTGATGTGGTATTGAGCTCGTGTATGTTGCCCCACCTCCCAAGGTTTGCAATCATGGCCCAAGACTCTAGTCCAGCCACTTGCTTGACACCAAACCAAAGGCTGGAATGGTCTCTACAAATACTTCTAAATGAACGATCCACTTCTCCTCCCAGGGGTTCCTGCTAACACCATGTCAAACTCAAAGACTGGAGCCTGGGCTGACCACTAGCCAGAAGTTAGTTCCCTTGGAAGGAAGGGGAATAAGCTTAAGGTTTCTGAATGCTTTTGTGGAAGGAATTCTAAGAGGGCATAGAAAATTGAGAAGCAAGAGCTTTACGCCTGGAGACCCTAACCGTGACTGGCCCTGCCTCAGTTTGCCACAGTGCACTGTGGATAAGGAGAGACGTGTCCTAATTAGGAGCTCTCAAATTCTTATAGCCTTAGTGTCCCTTTAAAAAAAGCCCTCGCTTATTTGGGCCACCTTTGTACCCTAAGGCTCACCACCACCCACGAATATTGCCAAACGCTATTTAACTCAAGGTCGTTATGGGAAACTGGGTTGTCAACTCTCCCTCCTTCCCAAATAAACAGATAACTCCTGGACATGTCAGCTATTTGCAGAGATTCTGGTACTCCTTTTTTTTTTTTTTTTTTTTCCTTTTTGGGGTCTTTCCCCTCCAGATCCAATCCCACTAGAATCTAGGGTGGGAAGCTCTCAGATGCAGCCATCAGAATCTAGGATGGGAAGCTCTCAGACGCAGCCTCCACTTCCATCAAGAGGAGAAGGAATGTCATCTGTGGTTCTGCACAGCCGCCCCCTGTCTAGTATCACTGCAGGCTGTGAGTGGCACTGGCCCTCTCTGATCCAGTGCCCTTGGGCCACCCCCAAGCCCACTGTTCACACCTGTCCCCAACCCATAAATTCCCCACTCCCTCAACACCTGACCCTTTGTTCCCAACCCCACTAGGCCCCAAAGCACTCCCGGTTCTGGGGGTTATCCCAAAGTCCTCTCGTTGATGTCAGGCCAGAAGCCACAATTCCAAACTCCCCACCAAGAGAGCAAACAGAAGCCTTACTATAAAGTAGCTCCAGTAATTGGTCAGATAATGGCCAGTTACAGGGAGCACTGCTGGTCATCCTGGCGAGTCAGATGACTGAATTGATTATAAATGGCACTCGAAGTTTCACAGGCCCCCGTGGATCCTGTTTTTGTTTTTGGTGACCCTGACACCAATTTAAGACATATTTCTAATTGGCCCTGGCTGGATTCCCTGGAAGAAGACATCCAGTCCAAGTTAGGTGGGGTTTGGCTCCCGGTGCGTGAACTTGCAGGCTCCATTCTGTACTATCGCACCCACCCCCCAATGGCATACACTTCTTTCAATTTAGGATTGTTTATAGTCAGTCGAGTTTTTCCAGATTGACTAAGAGTTCCTCATCTGCCTACTGTAGTCAGCTACAAGAACAGTAAAAGAGACCTAGGACTTGGGAGAGCTGGAAGACTCAGAAAATCGTCTCTGTGGGATGCAGACAGCTAAAGAATGACAATCACATGCAATTGTCCTAAACCCCACTTCCCCCCACAAAGGACACCCTCATCTGCCCTTTTAAGACCCCTTCACAAAGAACCTCGGGAGCCCTTTTATGAGGCATCGCCTCAAGGAAATGAAACTGCGGAGAACAACTCTTACTTCCCCTTATTTGTTGCGTCCAAGGGTTAAAAACACTTCCCAACTCCCCCTCCAAATGCAAGGTCAAGCAGCTGTCCAAACCACCCAAGAAGAGGGAGTCCTGGACAGCCAGACCCCTGCTAGCTTGGCCACCACGCGCTCCGGCCAGCCCGGCTAGGGAAGAGTTAATCGGATCGGCTTTGGCTGATAGTTCAGGCTCCAAAGTTCAGTCCCAGTCAGAGCCACCCCGGAGGAATTGTAAATCTCAGGGCAGCATTTAACAAAACAAAAGCAACCTGGAATTACATGCAGGTTTGGTTTTCTACAGTACATGTTTACTTAATCCCCAAGGTATGCGGCTCCATGTCAGATCAGCTGGCTTTGCGGCCCTTTCACCCCCCTAGTTCACAACAGTTTAAGTTTCAAACTAATTCCCTGTTTTCGCTCTTCCTCTTCACAGGGCTGGCTGGAGACAGCCTGGCCTGCCTCCCTCTCCCGATGGCTCTGGTCACCGGGTGAGTCAGCCTGGCCTGGGCTGGGAGTTGGGTGACAGCCTGCTCACCCTCCCCGCTCTCCGGCACCAGGTCTCCAAAACGTGGAGCAAGGGGTGCCTGAACCACCAAAAAGTTAAAGGCTGTGTCTGGTGGGCAGGACCCTCCTTGCAGCACCACCTTCCAGCTAAAGGGGGAGAGATCCCCGAGGGGTGTGCTGGGGGGAGGGGACAGGGTTGAAGGTGAGAACAAGGGCTCTTTATCAGTAGCTGCTTACCCTGGCCTCCTCTTTCCTGCTTTCCAAACACCTGGGCCTCTCAGTGTCGGTCCGGCCAGACCGCTCTTCCCTTTTCAAACCCAAACCAAGTACCCCCTCTCGTGTCTTCAGAGCTGCAGCCGCCCAGGTTGGGGCTGGGTAGCGGGTTGCCAAGGAAAATACGAGGCGCCAGCTAGCAGGCGGCTCCCAGCTCTACCCAGGAGTGCGCACACCCTGCACTCACCAGGGTGGCGGCAAGAAAAAGGGGGGAAGGCGGGGGAGGGGGGCACAACACCTTCCTCTGGGAGGCAGGAATGTGGGAAATGGGTGGGTCTCCTAAGTTTCAGGGTGGGGGTGAATAGCCAGCCAGCCACCGATCCCAAAGGAGCGGATCAACTCTGAACCTGCCAAAAAGGACAGTCCGGTGCCCGGGAAATTTACAAGGTGAAACCGACTAGCTCAGCACTCGTGGGTGGCACGGGGGAGTGGGGTGGCCGTTGACTCTCAGCTCCCGGGAGCGGGATCCCGCAGCGGCAGCAGGTGGGCTCACCCCCTCCCCTGCGGCCCCCCACTCCTTGGAGTCGCAGTGCCTGGTACCTTTCTGGCGCCGCGCTCCGCGAACTCGCGGGCGAGCTGACGCCCGATGCCTCTCCCGCCGCCTGTGATGAGGACGTTCTCCCGCGACAGGTCCCGCAGCTTGGCGGGCAGCACCAGTCCGACGGCTGCTTTCACCACCAGATAGATCATCTGTAGAGGGAACACCACCAGCGCGCCCAGCCGTTTCCACACCATCCTCCGCGCCGCGGAGCCGGGCAGGGGGCGAAAGTCCCCGGGCCGAGCAATACAGGAATTAAAAAACACCCCGAACAATAAATAGTAAACCGAATAAGGAGAGAGGCGTCCCACCTGGCCACTCTTGAAATCACCTCCTCCCAAATGCAAAGCACTGGGTGAGAAAAAAAAAAAAAAAAAAGATAAATTCTCCTCTGGGGGAGAAAAAGCGTCTCCTAAGGTTGGGACTGTAAAAGAGGTGGAGGGGGAAGCTGGAGGTGGAAAGTTCTAACAAGAAGTTTCTTGCCCCAGCAGCCGTTTCGGCTGGGGAATTCTCAGGTAATGTTTACAGACTGACAGAGGAGTTCAGGCAGGGGAAGAAAAAAAAAAAGGCACCAACCACACGCGCTCACCCTGCCTCGGTCCCGCGGTTTCAAAGTGCAAGATTAAACAAAACAAAACAAAAAAAGCTGTTTCCAAATTGTAGCGCCCCCACCCCCACCCCGTCTCCAGGAAAAAAAAAAAAAAAAAAAAAGTGGGGGACAAAAGTGCTTGGAGCTCCCAATTTCAGCCCGCGAAAGTCTCCCGACTCATTGCTATTCTTGGGCTCAGGAAATTGCTTAAACGCGATCTGATTGCCAGCAACGTGCAGGAGAAGTGGGGGGTCCGGGTGTCAGTTTCTTTACGTGCAGGGCTCGCCCTCGCGCGCGCTCGCTCGCTCCGGCTCCCTCCCTCCCCTCTCTGTTCCAGCAGAGGCTGGGAGTTGCCGCTCGATCCAGCTCCCCTTCTCTCCCTTTTTAGCATTTATTGCCTTCTTTTTGTCCTTTCCAACTTGGAGAGGGTCCGGGTGTGGAGCGCGCGTGGATCGGACGCCTTGGTCTGCGCGGCCCTATTCATTCGCTCCCCGGGCAGCTGCGTCTCGGAGAGAGAGGGCGGCCCCTTTTTCCCCCATTTTTTTAATACCCCATTAAGTCTGATTGACAGTTAAAGTTGTTGGGAGGCTTCACTACCGTTCCTCTGAGTGGCTGCTGCGGCCTCCCCTCCCCCTGCGCCGTCGCGGGGAGCGCGCATAAGGCGCGCACTCGGGCTCGCCGGGACTCGCGCTCTCCCGGGACTGGCTCCCCTCTCTGCAAGCCGGGACTTGCCGCCGGTGTCCCTGAGGGCTCGCAGCTGTAACTCGAACACGCTGGAACCGACTCCAGCGAGCCGGCTGCCTTCTCGAGACATTCCTCCTTGCCCGGGCCGCCCGCGGGCCAGGTGACCACCTCTGCGTGTGGAGCAGGCCCGGGGTAGCTTGCGCATGCCTTGATCCAACCAGGTCACCCAGGGTTTTATTTGAGGTCATTTGGTCATCCCCGGCCTCCAGGTAGGATCGGGAAGCCACTCCTCACCTTTGCCCGGACCTCTTCTGTCTTCACTTAGAGTGGACTTTTAAAAGCCTGACCCAAGTCCCTCACGATGCTTGGGGGAAGCCGCTGGGGAGCAGGGCTTTGCTTTGAGGGGAGGGGGTAGTCAGGGGAAAGGAACCTGTGCTCCGGGTGCCAATAAAATCCCCAAAAGATTAGCTGGGAGCATATTTATTGCTCATCTGAGCTAGAATTACCTTGACTGACAGCAATTTCCTTAATAACAAAAGCCTGTAAACAAAACGTCCTATTCCTGCGCCCCTGTGCTGTGCAGCCAGCTTCTCCTGTGGATCTCCCTGGACGGCCCTGGCGGGGCACCCACCTTCTAACCTCCTGCCCTTCCCGACCGGAATGTCTCCCCTGCTGCAGGGTGGGACCGAGCTATTTAGAGTTGTCTGTTGCAGGAAGTCTGGGAGGTGAGTCACGAAAAAGCAACCCCAGTTCAAAGTGCTGATGGGACTTGCCTCCCGCCCCCCTGCACGTTCCCGGGGCCGGAGGAGCGAGAGCAAAGCAGGGAGCTGCCCCGTAATCTGGGGCAGCCGTTTCCAGCCCGCGACTTGTTCAGACGGCGATTCCTGGGCCTCACCCCCAGAGATTCTGATTCAGCAGGGCTGGGTGCGCTGGGATCGGTACTTTTAATGCTCCGCCTGGGTGAGGAAGTCACTTCGAAAAACGCTGATCTGCGGGGAGCGGAGGCTGGGATTGCCTTGTCACCTGCAAAGACCTAGTTCTGGGGAGAGGTTCTGCAGGTGATGATCTTCCTTCTGGGTGAAAAGCCACTGGAAGAGCAAAAGGCAGGAGGAGCTTAGGATGAGCTACCGTCTTGTACTGAGGGCCTGTATTCTGACGCTTAGTCCTTCCCCTGACCTTGCAATGGGGGGACTGTTACCCCATCATCCAGGTTACCCAGCCAGGAAGTGCAGGAGCGGGGAATCCCAATCCAGACCTCTTCTCACTCTGACCTGACGGGAGGAAAGAAGTGGAGGATGGGGTTCAGCCAAGGGTTGCAGAGCAGAGATCCCCCAACGCCTCCTAGAGTCTGACCGAAGGGTGGACCAATGTCTCCATCAGACCCCAGGGCAGGACTCCATTGTGGTGACGGCCTCCTCCCATCCTCGAGGTCTGTAAAAATGGGAAAGAGATTCCAGCCTGGAAGTGACAGGCCTTTCCCACCCAGCAGCCGCTGGTGTCCGCCAGGCCTGCGAAGAAGCCTGGAAAGGTCTGAAGACAGAACCAGGCTGCAAAACCGGGCTTTGCTCATCTGTTGTCCTCGGAGCCGCCTAGTGGCCCAGATAGGATACTGCGCCTCCGAGCTGCCCGGCCTCCAACCCCGCCCCCCGCGGTGTTCCTAACTAGCTATGCTTTTCTTCCAGGCATTTCTCTCATGTAAGGTTAACATCCCAACTGTAAAAGGGCTTGTGAGGATCATAGTCCTCCTTCCCCACCCCCGACACACTGTTGTGACTGGGGAAACTAAAGCCAAAAGATATGAAGCAACTCATATACAGAGATGCGTTTTCACCCCAACTAGCCCACCCTGGTCAGATGCCAGAGGGGCTGGGTAACCGTTATGTCCCTCTTACATCTCTCTGGTTGTGTGCTTGGGATGGAGGGCAGACAGTGGGTGGGAAGGAGGTCGGGAACCCAAATTGACCTTTAGTGCCTCAGGGCCTTTACACAGTTTCTGATTTAATTTCCTTAACAGCGCAGGGAGGTGCGTGCCCATTTATTGCAGGAGGAAACGGGTTCAGTAACTCTGAGTAACTTGTGTAAGGCTATGCACCCTGCTTCCCAAAAGGTTTGGGATGAAATCGGAAGAAAAAAGAACGTGTCAGGCATTCCCCAAAGGAACTGACAGTTCCAGAAGCTGGCCCGAGGTGGACGGTGGCCTTTTTTCTACTTGGTCCATCATTCAGGATGTGGTTTTTGTGGGCCTGGCAGGTCTGCAAGCCACAGGTTTCTCCCAGCATCAGCTGCTCAGAGAGGAGCTGTCATCTGCTCTGTTGCCCTCCCCCGGGGTCCCTGGGAAGATGGAGCCAAAGAGACCTTGTGTGGGGGTGATGTGTGTGTACACAGTTCAGCAGGCCAGGCCTGAGGGTCGCTGAAAACAGCAGGGACACATCCTCTCTGGCTTTTCCTCCCTCCCCCAGCCTTTATCCTTTGCTCTTGGTACCCCCTCCTGGAATTTAACTCAGGGCAGAGTTTGAAATTTCACATCCCAGGTCTGTCCCTGAAAATGTGAAAGGAGCCGTTCTGGGCTGAAGGGAAGAGGTGAGCTGCACTCGGGGGACCTAACTTTTTCCATGGCTCAGCGCCCTCCCCGCCCCCCGCCCGGTACAGCGAGGATCCACACTCACCCTGCGGTTCCTGGACCAGAAGCTTGTTAGAAATGCACAATTCAGGCCGGGTGCAGTGGCTCACGCCTGTAATCCCAGCACTTTGGGAGGCCAAGGTGGGTGGATCACCTGAGGCCAGGAGTTTGAGACCAACCTGGGCAACATGACGAAACCCCATTTCTACAAAAAATACAAAAAAATTAGCATGATACAGTGGGGTGCACCTGTAATCGCAGCTACTTGGGAGGCTGAGGCAAGAGAATTGCTTGAACCCGGGAGGTGGAGGTTGTAGTGAGCTGAGATCGCGCCACTGTACTCCAGCTTGGGCCACAGAGCAAGACTCTGTCTCAAAAACACCAAAAGAAGTACAGAATCCCAGGCCCTGCCCTGGCCCTCCTGAATCAGGCTCTGCATTGTACTGAACGAGATCCCCAGGTGCTCCTTTGCTCACTGAGGTTTGAAAAGCGCTGCGGCTGGGTCCTGCAGGCAGGAGGAGGACTTTGGGTTTCATCTGCAGTGCAATGGGGGCCTTTGGAGGGGAGCTGTGGAGCAAAGGGCAGATGTGATGGCATCTCCGTCTTCGGAGTCTGCTTGGGCTGCTGAATCCGGGATAGCTCTGGGAACTGCGTGGATGTCGGGAGAACAGTGAGGAGGCCATTGGTACTCAGGCCAGGGATGGCCACGGGCCACCGGCTCATGATGGGTGAACAGTGACATCTGGAGCTCTGCTGCCATGAGTGCCCAGCTCAGGGACTTTGGGGTGGGGATGGGGGCCCCTTCCTTCCTCTCTCTTCCCCTCCCCTCCCCTCCCCTCCCGAGAGACTGCCTTCACAGGAGCCAAATCCCAGCAAGTCTGTGCTCACTGCTGAGCTACTCTGCCTCCCTCCTCACCCTTCCTCCAGCTCTTGAGCAGGATTTTAATACCGACAGCTTGGTGTGATTGACACACACAGATGCATGTGCACATACAGACACACGTGGACTCACACACGTACATGGCTTTGCGGGACAACTGGCTACTTTCCCCTGAGCAGAACAAGCTGGCAGTGTTCAGCCACGGAGATTTGGAAAACCTCCTGGTCTAGTGGAAAAAAGTGTTCCATGAAGTTTAACATCAGCCGCCCTGGAGGGTCTCTTCATGGAGACAGGCTCCTGGGAAAACATGAGTCGTATGTGATGGCCGACTGGGCAGCTTGCCTGGCCAGAGGCAACAGAAAGGAGAAATCAGGCATCAGGTGAGTGGAAAATCCCTGCAGGGAGAGGACCCACGGGGACCATGGTCCAGGAAAGCAAATCTGCAAAGGCCAGAGACGGTTTAAAACCCTCATCAAACACATCCCTTCCTAATACAGAACATTGGCCAGGAGGGCCCCTTCCCTCCTCGGCGAGGCCTGGTGGGTAAAACTGGACACATAAAAGCAGGTTAGATGGCTCCCCCCGGTCCATGAAATGCCTCCCCTGTGCCCCGCCAAATTTCCATGGAATTGCGTCTGTCTCCCCTGGGTTTAGGTGTTTTTTTCATTATTGTTTGGAATCCCAGGCCGCGGCAGCAGGGAAGTAGGTTCTTTTGGCTCCATGGGAGCGGGTGCTGGGGCAGCCGTGTTTATTCTGGCTGCCAGGGTCGGGTGAAAACGCAGGCGGGAGCCAAGGCTGGAACATGGCAGGAACACGGAGGAGTGGGAAGGATGTGCTTAGCAAGGGAACAGGCCCCAGGGTGTCACTGTGTCACCTGAGAAAGCTTGGGCGGAGGCCAGAGGGCTCTCAGGGGTCCTCACCTGTGTCCTGCCTCTGGGCTGGTCATGGAATTCTAAACCAGGGCGTGGAGTATGGGTTTGAGGTTAGCGTGGCTGGGGTCAGATCCAAGCTCTGCCACTTATTATCTGTATAAACTCGGGCAGATGATTTGCCTCTCTGAGCCTCAGTTTCCTCATTCCTAAAGTGGGAATGTTGTCACTACTGAGATGACATCTCTGCAGGGCCTGAGGTGATGCCTGGCAGGGAGATGCTAGTGGGCGTTTGTGTCCTCCCGGCTTCATGTCCTCAAGGAACACACTCTCTGGGGTGGGGCTGGGGCTGAGTGGGGAGCCTGGGAGGCGGGGACAGAGCTGGGGCCATGGGAATGCTAAATCCTTACCCTAAACCAGGAGTCAGCGGACGTTTTCCATAAAGGGCTTTGTGGGCCACATGGATCTCTGTCGAAACAACTCATCTCTGCCGTTCTAGCATCAAAGAAGTGACCAGCTGCAAATGAATGACTGTGGGCGTGTTCCAGTAGAACCTTATTTATGAACACAGGCATTTGAATTTCAGGCAACTTTCACACGTCATGAAATACCATTCTTGTTTTGATTATTTTCCAACCATTTAAAACTGAAAACCATTCAGACTTGCAAACTGTACAAAAAAAGGCAGTGGTCCAGATTTGCTCTGTGGACCGTTTTCAGTTTGTCAACGTCTCCCCTCTACCACTAGCAAGCTAGCAAACTTCAGTCTCTGAAGTCCTAAGAAATAAATGACGCAGCCTCAGGAGGGCAGAATCTACTTTCCTGGCTGGGCACAATGGCTCATGCCTGTCATCCCAGCACTTTGAGAGGCCGAGGCAGGAGGATCACTTGAGTCCAGTAGCTCAAGACCAGCAACATAGTGAGTTCAACGATAACACAGTGAAATCCCATCTCTACAAAAAATAGAAAAATTAGCCAGGTGCAGCGGTGCATGCCTATAGCCCCAGCTACTCAGGAGGCTGAGGCAGGAGGATTGCTTGAATCCAGGAGGTGGAGGCTGCAGTGAGCTGTGGTTGTACCACTGCACTCTAGCTTGGATGACAGAGTGAGACCTTGTCTCAAAACAAAACAAAACAAAACAAAACAAAACAAAACTACTTTTCTATCTAGACTCTTTCTGGAAATATGTTCACAAAGACCCAGGTTTGTTTGTTTGTTTGTTTTTAATAAAGTGTTATTGTCACCCAGGCTGGAATGCAGTGGCACAGTCATGGCTCACTGCAGCCTCCACTTCTGGGTCTCAATTGATCCTCCTGCTTCAGCCTCCTGAGTAGCTGAGCTGAGACTACAGGCACACACCACCATAGCTGGCTAATTTTTGTATTTTTTGTTTTTTTGTAGTTATGGGACCTCACAGTGTTGCCCATGCTGCCTCGAACTCCTGGGCTCAAGCAATCCACCCATCTTGGCCTCCCAAAGTGCTGGAACTACAGGCATGAGCCACCATGCCTGGCCTAACGCAGGTTTTAATATCCACTGTAAGAAGTTGTTAAAGACGTCACGCAGGAGACTGATTTCATTGAGAGGTTAAAACAAAAGCCCATGACTCTAGTATGGATTTGTCATCACAAGGGGCTACCATTTATTGAGAGCTTCCCACACCCTGGTACTTCTTTCGCTCCTTAAAGGTAATGTCTCATGTGGTCCTAACTGAACTGATGAGGACAGAGACCTCCAAAGGTTCAATAACTTGCCCAAGGCCACCACTTGTAACTGCCTCTGACAGTGGGCCTCTCGCAGGATTTATGATGTCTCTGCCATTTTTTTTTTTTTTTTTGAGACGGAGTCTTGCTCTGTTGCCCAGGCTGGAGTGCAGTGGCACGATCTTGGCTCACTGCAACCTCCGCCTCCCGGGTTTACGCCATTCTTCTGCCTCAGCCTCCTGAGTAGCTGGGACTACAGGCGCCTGCCCCCACGCCCGGCTAATTTTTTGTATTTTTAGTAGAGACGAGGTTTCACCGTGTTAGCCAGGATGGTTTAGATCTCCTGATCTTGTGATTTGCCCACCTCGGCCTCCCACAGTGCTGGGATTACAGGCGTGAGCCACCGCGCTTGGCCTATTTCAATATCTTAATGTATGTTGCCCTAATCAGTTTATAAAAACAAGTAGAAAACAGACAAACTGAAAGTGTATATATTTGTAACATGAAGATTATGTCTCAGACTCAAGAAACTTAATTATTTTACCATTTACTGAATGCTTACTAGATGCCAGGCGCAGTGCGTCACGTGGAGTACCTTACTTGGCTGTGACAGCCTGCTGCTGAGGGGACACCATTGCTGTTCCCATTTCACAGTTGAGGAAACTGAGGCCCAGAGAGGACAGGGTAACATGTCAAAATCATGCAGTTTTAAGTGGTGTTACTGGAACACAGGTGGAACAGGCAGATCCTCTGGATGTTACGAACCTGCAGCCTCAGTCAGGTGCTAGTTGGATTTTTGCTGAGCAGAAGGAAAAGAAGGACAACAAAACCCCAAAAATATGCACAATGGGCTGGAAGTGGTGGCTCACGCCTGCAGTCCCAGCACTTTGAGAGGCTAAGGTGGGTGGATCACTTGAGGTCAGGAGTTTAAGACCAGCCTGGCCAATATGGTGAAACCCAGTCTCTACAAAAAAATTACCAAAATTGGCCAGGCGTGGTGGCGTGTGCCTGTAATCCCAGCTACTCAGGAGGCTGAGGCGGGAGAATTGCTTGAATCCAGGAGGTGGTGGTTGTACTGAGCCAAGATAGCACCACTACACTCTAGCCTGGGCAACAGAGCAAGACTTTGTCTCATAAAACAAACAAACAAAAAAACTGTGCACACTGGCCAGGTATGGTGGTGGCTCACACCTGTAATCCCAGCACTTTGGGAGGCCACGACGAGCAGACTGCTTGAGTCCAGGAGTTTGAGACCAGCCTGGGCAACATGGTGAAACCCTGTCTCCACTAAAAATGCAAAAATTAGCCGGGCATGGTGGTGCGTGCCTGTAGTCCCAGCTACTTGGGATGTTGAGGTGGGAGAATCACCTGAGCTGGGGAAGTTGAGGCTGCAGTGAGTCGTGATGTCACCACTGCACTCCATCCTGGGCAACCGGAGTGAGATTCTGTCTAAAATGAAACAAAACAAAACAAAAAAGCAAAAAGTATATGACAGTATACTACATTGTTAAAAATGGAGTCTAGGAAGCAAGGTATAATTGGGAATTGTATTATTATTATTTTTCAGCTGCCTGGGAATAGAAGTCAATTTTTCCCTATTGACAGCAGTGAAATTCTTACAGGGTTAGGATACAAAATGGAATCACCAGTATGACCCTGTTTTTGGAAAGAAAAGACCCACAGTGTGTGTCCATATTTATTTAGTTACTGTTTGGTTGGGATTTACTGTGTGTCAGGTTGTACACTAAATGCTTTCTATTCATTTGATCAAAAGGACTCCCTGGAGGTAGGATCTATAGTCCCCTTTTACATCACCGGAAATGGAGGCAAAGCAACTTGGCCAAGTTCACGCAGCCAGTGAGTGGCAGATAGGGGATTAGAATTCAGCTCGGTTTCACATCAAAGCCCATCCTCTCTGCTTCTGTCTCTGCTCCCTGCTCGGAAGCTGTCTCTCTGTGAGCACACACACGCCTGTGCGCAGAAAAAAGACAGGAAGGAAACACAGAATGTTGACAGTGACTGTCTGTGGGTGATGGCAGTACGCGTGATTTTATCTTCTCTTAATGCCTTTTAACGTATTCTCTATATTTTATAATGAGTTTCTCTTAAGAAAAATCCACTGTATGATCTTTCTGTAAAAACATGCTTGTTTTACAGTCCAGGGGTGAGGTCATAGAGCCCCTGACCATGGGCCTCTGAAACACTCTCCTAAAAAATAAGACAGAGAGGGGAGCCAGGACCTTGGCTTCTTGGAACTGCCTAATCCGTCCTATAATACCTTGCTTTGTAGGAAAGTTCTGTGCATAAATCCCATAAAATCCCATAATGTGGCGCTGACACTGAGCCTCCCCAGAACAAAATCCGCTAATGATCACTGCTTGCCAGGAGCCTGCAGAAAGCGATCAGACATGTTGCAACCCCCCGTGCCTGCCTGCTGCCTAAGCCCTTTCTAATAATGACTCTTTTCATGAGTTCATAAAAACACCTTGTTCAGATCATGTTGGGTCTCTATTTCATTTTTTTTTTTTTTTTTTTTCCCAGACAGAGTCTCGCTCTGTCGCCCAGGCTGGAGTGCAGTTGTGCAATCTCAGCTCACTGCAAGCTCCGCCTCCCGGGTTCAAGCCATTCTCCTGCCTCAGCCTCCAGAGTAGCTGGGACTACAGGTGCCCGCCACCGTGCCTGGCTAATTTTTTTATGTTGTTAGTAGAGACACGGTTTCACCGTGTTAGCCAGGATGGTCTTGATCTCCTGACTTCGTGATCCACCTGCCTTAGCTCCCAGAGTGCTGGGATTACAGGCGTGAGCCACCACGCCCTGCCTATTTCATCTTAGTCAAACACTGAATATCTGTGGGGCCAGAAGGGGTTGAGGGCTGCCCTTCGGTTTTGGGACCCAGAGAAAAAAAGCAACAGGTTTGTAAAACCAGGAATGAATACTTCCCTCTTCACCCTGTTGCCTACCCTGTTCCTCACCCCAGGACGGGACCTTTCTAAGGTGGCTTTAGGGGATGAGAGTGGCATCACCTGCAAAAAGTGGAATAGAGTGAGTGTGAATATTGGCTGCCCCACCTGGCAATGATACCTGGAAGTGGATGCTACCCTTAACAAAACCTGAAATGATTGAGCCACAGAGCGAAGTGCTCTGTGCCTCAGTTTCATCAGGTATAAAATGAAGGTTGTATTCATGACCTTACAGGGTTGTTGTAAGACCATGGAGGCTGCCTGACACTTGATAGCTGTTCCACGATCATCCTTTCTCCCCTGCCTCTGCCATATTGCCCCCGGGCAGTTACCGACTGTAGAATTTTCACAGCTCAGTGCTGAAAAGTTTTAAACTGTAAGTCTGAAGGGACAGAAAAGTTGCAAAAATAGAACCAAGCATTCCTATATCTCCTTCACTCACATGCTAACATTTTGCATTTGCTTTATTTATCCATCCATCCATCCATCCACCCACCCACCCCATCCCCTACAACCTTTTACACAGCAGACATGATTGCCTGAGTCCCAAATTTTTGTCTATTTCTTAAAAACAAGAACTGCCTCTGACACATCACAGTGCTTTTTAGCGAAATCAGGAAATGGACACGCTACATTACTATTATGTAATCTTCTACTGACCTTACTCGGATTTCAACGTTGTGTCAGTAACATCCTTTATGACATAAGAAAAAGTGTTTCAAATGGCACTTGGTTCTCATGCCCTTTCTTGATTCTTTCAGTCTGGCCTGGAATTTTTCTTTGTCTTTTGTGACCTTGTTGTTTTTGAAAAGCACTCGTTGTTAGGGCCTGATGGTGTCCCCTAAATTCATAGGTTGAAACTCTAACCTCAGAATGTACTGAGAATGTGGCTGCTTTTGAAGATAGGGCCTTTAAAGAAGTAGTTACGTTAAAATGAGTCTATTCTGGTGAGTCCTAATCCGACCTGACTGGTGTCCTTACGTGAAGAGGAGATTTGGGACACACAGACATACTAGGGAGGTGCGTGCTCAGACAAAAGACCAGGTGAGGACACAGCAGGTGACCATCTGCAAGCCAGCCAGAGAGACCTCAGGGGAAGTCAAACCTGCCAGTACCTTGCTTTACGACTTCCAGACTCCAGAACTGTGAGAAAATGAATTTCTGTTGTTGAATCCCTCCAGACTGTGGCATATGCGGCCCTGGCAAAGTGATACACAGGTCACCATTCTACAGACTGTCCCTCAACTTGGCCCCAACTCATTCTATTGGGTAGCAGGTTGGTTTTCCATGTTACCCAATATATACTCCTGGATGCTTCCTCCAACTAAAGTAATCTGCTATCCCTGTGTGCCAGCCTCTGCTAAGGGCTTTACATGCATGACCCTCCCGACAACCCATCCAGGTGGATACTGTGAAAGGAAAATATCTTGGGCCCCCAAAATCACTAAAGCTAAAGGGAAAAGTCAAGCTGGGAACTGCTTAGAGCAAACCTGTCCCCCATTCTGTTCAAAGTCACTCTTCTCTGCTCACTGAAATAAATGCATAGCTGATGGCCTCCTTTGGAGAGGCTAATCAGAAACTCAAAAGAATACAACCAGGGCCGGGCGCGGTGACTCGCGCCTGTAATCCCAGCACTTTTGGAGGTTGAAGCAGGTGGATCACAAGGTCAGGAGTTCGAGACCAGCCTGGCCAATATGGTGAAACCCCATCTCTACTAAAAATTAGCCAGGTGTGGTGGTGGGTGCCTGTAGTCCCACCTACTCAGGAGGCTGAGGCGGGAGAATTGCTTGAACCTGGGAGGCAGAGGTTGCAGTGAGCTGAGATCACACCACTGCACTCCAGCCTGGGTGACAGAGAAAGACTGTCTCAAAACAAAAACAAAAACAAAAAACCCTCTAACCTCTAAGTCTTCAACAAGATTGATTTGTATAATAACTCTGTCTCCTACATGATATGGCCAGTCTCGGGTCAATTAAACTCTTTCTTTACTGCAATACCGTGGTCTCAGTGGATTGTTTTGTCTGTGTAGCAGGCAGGAAGAACCCATTGGATGGTTACCAAACAACCCAATGTACATGGCAGGTACAAACTCACTTTTCCAGATCGAGAAACTGAAGATAGAAAGGTGAAATAACCTGTCCAAATCTTGTGTCTGATTGGGAACCTCTTGAGGAGGAGGAGCCAGATCAGCTTTGTGGGCACGTGACCTGGGCTGTTCCACAGGCCCCCACACTGAGGAGGGCCCCACGCTCGTTTCAGTGGTCTGCTGTGGAAATCCTTAATTTTTTTTTTTTTTTTGAGACAAAGTCTCACTTTGTTGCCCAGGCTGGAGTGCAGTGGCGCGATCTCAGCTCACTGCAACCTCTGCCTCCCGGGTTCAAGTGATTCTCCTGCCTCAGCCTCCTGAGTAGCTGGGATTACAGGTGTCCACCACCATGCCCAACTAATTTTTGTATTTTTAGTAGAGACGGGGTTTCACCATGTTGGTCAGGCCGGTCTTGAACTCCTGACCTTGTGATCCACCCACCTCTGCCTCCTGAAGTGCTGGGATCACAGGCGTGAGCCACCGCGCCCGGCCTGTGGAAATCCTTAATTTGTGAATGAGATGCCTGTATTTCACTTTGCACCTGCAAATGATGTAGCTGGTCCTGCATCTGGCCCCTTTCCCAGACCGTGACCTATTAGGGCTGTGTACCCAATGAAGATGGCTGTCAGAATGCCAGAAACACTTTATGGCATGCGTTTATTTACTTGTCGCTCTTCCCCCACTTCCACCCCTTCCAGCCTGGGAACTGCTTGAGGGCAGCACAGAGGAGATGTGCAGAAAATGTTTGTTGAATGAATTTTCTCATGAATGAATGGACTGTTGATTCAACCAAGACAAAGGAAGGCCAGGTGCCCACTGGTGGGGGTTTTCCCTCAGGCTGGCCTGGGAGCAAAGCAGACACTTGCCTTGTTCTGCCTCTCTCCCGCTCCCAAATTTACTGTCTCAAATTAGCTTCTGGTTGGTGGCCTTGGCAGGTTGCGGAGGAGGGTGAGGGGAAGGCACTGGGAGGCAACAAAGGCTTCTGTTAAGAATAGGGGCAGGTGTGGAGCAGGGAAGCTCTGCTGCTTTGCATAAAACCAGGAGCTGGTCCTCTGCTCTCCTAAGCCTCAAGCACTCCTCAAAGACAGCCTGGCTTCAGGAATCCTGGGGCAGCTTCCACGCTGGACTCCCCATTGACCCATCTGAGCTGCCACTTTGTCTCCTTTCAGAAGGGTGCAGAGGCCCCCAGAGAGCTTCTTGGTGATAGGGGCTGGACAGTCAGCCAGACCCTCCTCCTTTCTATTTACCCTTCAATAGAAGGTGGTGGCAGTCAAATGCCACCTCCTCCCAGAGTCCTTCCAGGTTTCCCCAAGGCTGTGTTTTCATTACACTTGGCATGTTCACCACCCTGAGCTTCTAATGAATTCAAAATAATGTTTTTGGGCAACCTTCACAAGAATTGACTCCCAAGATAGTGAGGACACAGGTAATCAATGTTGCTACATTCAATTCCGGCAAAAAGATCCAGTGAGCAGGGACGATTGTGATCCCCCCAACCCCTGCATATCTGCGAGACTCGCTCCCCCACCTTCTACAGGTCTCAGCTCAGTGTCACTGAGGACTTCGTTAACACTGTAATGATGGCGGTGGCAGGCCATCTGGAGTGACTACTGCCATCATGCCAGCCGTAGCAAGGAGGCGAGGCTGGGGCTGCATGCTCCGTGGAGCCAGTGGGAGCTGGGGACAAGCAGGAGTCCCACCCCTCTGTCTTGGGGCAGGAGCTCCCCAGGTGCTGCTGCAGCCATCCAAACCAAAGCTGGGGACCCAGGCATCCCTGTGCTCTCGGGGCCCAAGAGCAGGCAGGAGCCCTGCCCCCTGGGGACAGCTGCAGCCACCCAAACCTTGGCTGCAGAACCAGGCCTCATGCTCCTCAGAGCAGGCAGCAGCCCCATACCCCGCGGCGCAGCTGCAGCTGCCCAAACTGCGGCTGCAGACCCAGGCATTCCTGCACTCTTGGGGGCTCAAGAAGGTCCCCCACCCTCGCAGGCTCAGAAGTGCCTGCTCTCGCTGCCGGGCTTCTCCCTGCTGTTGGTGCCAGCTCTGATCTCAGAGCAAAGTCGGGGCTGAGTCTGGGTGCTGTTGCAGCCCAGCTGGATGTTCGCACACTCAGGGCAGCGCTGACATGCTAGCCCTTTGCTGCCTTGGCTCCCTCTGGACTTTGGGCACTGACAAGCTTAGGAGGGAAGCCGAGGGGGGCTAAGGGCAGCAGGCACCCCTTGGCACCTCCAGCCTAGGTGCCAAAAACAGCAGCAGGAGGCAGACAGTTTCCTTAGTGGAAGGGGTTGGTGAGTCCCCACTGAGACCTTACCTTCAGCTAGGGAGAGTCTGAAAGCTGGGAGCTGGGCTGCCAGTTCTGCAGAGTGGGAACTTGTGGTGCCTTTTCCAGGCCCGCCCATGGCTGCCCATGGACCAGTCAGCATGCAATTCTTCCCCTCTGAGGCCCATGAAAAGCCTCAAGATCAGCCAAAGCTGAGATGTCAGGACGACCAGCTGCAGAGTAGCTACCCACTCCAGGGCCTCCTCTCTGTTGAGAGCTGCAGAGACGATGGGATGACCTGCCTGCAGACAGGAGCCACCCTCTCTGCTAGGAGCTGAACACTCGTGGAGATACCCTGGCAGAAGAAAGGAGCTGCCCCCCTTCCTCTGAGCTGTTCTATTGCTCAATCAAGCTCCCCTTCGTCTTGCACTTCCGCTTGTCTGCATACCTCATTCTTCCTGGTTGCAGGACAAGAACTCAGGACCCAGCGAATGGTGAGGCTAAAAGAGCTGTAACACAAACAGGGCTGAGACATGCCCCTTGCTCCCCATGCTATGGGTGAAGAGAAGGAGAGAAGAGCTGCAGCCCTTCAGGGAGCCCAGACCTCAGAGCTCCCTGAGCCAGGGCTGTGACTCCCTCTGTTGGGCCCCAGGGCTGTGACTCCCTCTGTTGGGCCCTGCAGTTCCTGGTATCTCCAAGCTTCTGAGTGGCGCTGTGTTCCCTGGTGCCAGCTGTGGAAGCTACTTGCAGTGCGCCTGGTCTAGCTGCAGCCTCGCAGAGAGTCAGCGACTTTGCCGGCACCTGGAGCTGCTCATCCTGCTGCAGCAGCTGGCATATCTGTCTGTGCACAGTGGCCGGGCCCCATACTTACCCGTGTACCTCTTGCCATTCCTTGTCTGATTTGCCCTTGGCAGGTGTGGGACCCAGGCCAGTAGCATGAGCTGAGCTCAACCTGCCAGGCCAAGAAGATGAAATAAGCCCAGTGGGCCTGAGCAAAACTTGGGCAGAGGTGCTCCCAGTCACAGAGGTTTCTGGCCAGAAAAATGACAACCTAAAGATCCCATAACAGTAATACTCCCCTATTCTGCACCCCCCATCTCCTTCTTTACCTTTTCTCTGGAGCCCTTCTCATGGACTTGCTCTATTTAAGTTGTTGTCTGTTTATTATCCAGCTTCCCCCATTGGAAATCAGCTCCCCAAGCACAGGAATTTGTCCCAGAACCCAGAACAGGGCCCAGCCTATAGTCCGTGTTTAATAAATATTTGTTGAGTGAATCCATTCTCATTATATAGGTAAGAAAACTAAGGCTTGGGAAGGCCAAGTCTCTGGGCCAAAGTCATGGTGAGAGGCACTGAGTCTTTCACTAAAACCCCCCGGGGACCTCAAAAGGTTCAACGTGATGTTTCCATGTGACCCAGCCATTCCACTCCTACATATAAACCCAAGAGAGATTAAAATATATGACCACACAAAAACTTGTACATGGGCCAGGTGCGGTGGCTCACACCTCTAATCCCAGCACTTTGGGAGGCCGAGGTGGGTGGATCATCTGAGGTCAGCAGTTTGAGACCAGCCTGGCCAATATGGCAAAACCCCATCTTTATATTTTATAAAAACATAAAAATTAGCTGGGCGTAATTTACACTTGTCTGTAATTCCAGCTACTAGGGAGGTTGAGGCAGGAGAATCACTTGAACCTGGGAGGCGGAGGTTTCAGTGAGCTGAGATCATGCCATTGCACTCCAGCCTGGGCGACAAGAGCGAAATTCCATCTCAGAAAACAAACAAACAAAAAAACAAAAAACAAACAAACAAAACCTTGCACATGGATGCTGCTTTAATAGCTGTGTTATTCATGACTAACAAACAGAAACAACACAAATGTCCAGAGATTAATGAATGGATGAATAGAATGTGGCAAATCCATACAGTGCAATATTATTTGTCAGTGAAAAAGAATGAAATGTACTGTATATGCCGTGATACGCACAAGCCTTGAAACATAAGTGAAAAAGCTAGTCACAAAGACCACACACTGTCCGATTCTGTTTCTATGAAACGTCCAAAACAAGCAGCTCCATAGAGACAGAAATAGGTTAGTGGTTGCTAGGGCATGGGGGAGGGCAAAGGGGGAGTGACTGCTAATGGGGACAGAATTTAAGAGGGGAGATGATAAAAATGTTCTAAAATTGATTGCAGTGATGGCTGCACCACTTTATAAATATACTAAAACCCATTAAATTGTACATTTAAGTTTTTTTCTTTTCCTTTTTTTTTTTGAGACAAGATCTTGTTTTATCACCTAGGCTGGAGTGCAGCGGTGCAATCACGGCTCACTGCAGCCTCTGCCTCCCAGGGCTTAAGCGATCCTCCCACCTCACTCTCCTGAGTAGCTGGGACCACAGACTCTCGACACTACACCCAACATGTTTTTGTATTTTTTTTTTCGAGACTGGGTCTCCCTATGGTCTTGAACTCCTGGGCTCAAGCAATCCACCTGCCTTGGCTTCCCAAAGTGCTGGTATTACAGGCATGAGCCACCATAACGGCCTTGAATTGTACATTTTAAATAGGTGAATTGTATGGTATGTGAATTACATCTCAATAAAGCTGTTACAAACAAAGAGAAAAGCCCCACAGGGGTAAGATATCTACATGAGTAGTTGTAGACACTGCCCCCTTCTCCCTCACATCTAGCGGAAGGGGGTGGGGGACACAGAAATCACTGACCACAAAAGTGGATTCACACTTGTGAGACGTCCCAGAGGAGAGGACAGAGTGTAGCGTGAGTGGCAGGTAAGTGGGAGATTTGCCAAGGGCAGTGTTGGGGAATTGAGGAAGTTTTACTGGAGGAAATCGTGGGGGTGAGAAAACCACCCAGGTTTCTCTGTCCCAAGAACTTGAACTTCCAGGCCATACTGTCCCTGTGTGACCAGGTGTCTCAAGAAAGCGGACTTTCTGTGCTTTCAGCTCTAATTGGGGTAGGCAGGAGCCGCCCCCACTGCCCCAAGGTGATTGATGGTACCCTGGGCACTTGGATGTCTTGTGATTTTATTTTTTTTACTTTTAAATTTTTGTGGGTACATAGCAGGTGTATATATTTGTGGGGTACCTGAGATATTTTAATACAGGCATACAGTCTGTAATGATCACATCAGGGTAAACGGGGATCTATAAGCTTAAGCATTTATCCTTTGTGTTATAAACAATCCAATCATACCCTTAGTTATTTTTAAACGTAAAATTAAATTATTATATATTTTTTTCTTTAGAAATGGGATCTCACTATGTTGCTCAGGCTGGTCTCAAATTCCTGAGCTCAAGCGATCTTCCCACTTCAACCTCCCGAAGTGTTGGAATTACAGGCGTGAGCCACTGTGCCAGGCCACTGAATTATGACTGAGTATAGCCACCATGCTGTGCTGTCAAGTATTAGTTCTTATTCATTTTATTTTTTGTATCCATTAGCCATCCTCACTTTCCCCCCACCCCCTCATGCGGTTTTAAAGGCTGAGTGGCAGCCAGACCTGGTTCAAATCCTCTGTAGCAAGTCGGAAGGTGGTCCCCCAAAACATACATAATCCATCCTAGTGTCGGAATGTGTGAATGTGACCTGGTTTGGAAAGGGTCTTTGCAGGTTTGACTAAGGATCTCAAGATGAGGTCATTTTGGAATAGCCAGAGGGGCTCCAAATCCAAGGACAGGTGTCATTATGAGAGAAGGGGGACGCCCAGGGAAGAGAGGGCCGATGTGAGAACAGAGGCAGAGACTGGAGTGACGAAGCTGCAAGCCGCAGAACCCTGGAGCAACCGGAAGCTGCAAGAGGCCAGGAAGTGATACAGGAGCTAAAAGTAAATTATTTAGGTGGATAGTAAGGGTAACAGAGTCCCCGGTGAGGTTTTCCCTTTAATAAAAAGCAGCCCCCATGGGCAAGGGCTTCATGTCTAAAACACCAAAAGCAATGGCAACAAAAGCCAACATTGACAAATGGGATCGAATTAAACTAAAGAGCTTCTGCACAGCAAAATAAACTACCATCAGAGTGAACAGGCAACCTACAGAATGGGAGAAAATTTTTGCAATCTACTCACCTGACAAAGGGCTAATATCCAGAATCTACAAATAACTCAAACAAATTTACAAGAAAAAAACAAACAGCCCCATCAAAAAGTGGGTGAAGGATATGAACAGACACTTCTCAAAAGAAGACATTTATGCAGCCAACAGACACATGAAAAAATGTTCATTATCACTGGCCATCAGAGAAATGCAAATCAAAACCACGATGGTATCTAGATACCATCTCACACCAGTTAGAATGGTGATCATTAAAAAGTAAGGAAACAACAGGTGCTGGAGAGGATGTGGAGAAATAGGAACACTTTTACGCTGTTGGTGGGACTGTAAACTAGTTCAACCATTGTGGAAGACAGTGTGGCGATTCCTCAAGGATCTAGAACTAGAAATACCATTTGACCCAGCCAACCCATTACTAGGTATATACCCAAAGGATTATAAATCATGCTGCTATAAAGACACATGCACATGTATGTTCATTGCAGCACTATTCACAATAGCAAAGACTTGGAACCAACCCAAATGTCCATCAACGATAGACTGGATTAAGAAAATGTGGCACATATACACCATGGAATACTATGCAGCCATAAAAAAAGGATGAGTTCATGTCCTTTGTAGGGACATGGATGAAGCTGGAAACCATCATTCTCAGCAAACTATCACAAGGACAAAATAACCAAACACCGCATGTTCTCACTCATAGGTGGGAACTGAACAATGAGAACACTTGGACACAGGAAGGGGAACATCACACACCGGGGCCTGTTGTGGGGTGGAGGGAGGGGAGATATACATTAGGGGTGGAGGGAGCAGGGAGGAATATACATTAGGAGATATTCCTAATGTAAATGATGAGTTAATGGGTGCAGTACACCAACATGCCACATGTATACATATGTAACAAATCTGCAAGTTGTGCACATGTACCCTAGAACTTAAAATACAATAATAATAATAATAATAATAAATAATACAAAATGCAAAATAACACAAATACAATAAAAAAAAAAGCAGCCCCCAAGTCATTTTTTTCTTTTTCTTTTCTTTTTTCTTTTTTATGAGATGGAGTTTCACTCTTGTTGCCCAGGCTAGAGTGCAATGGCAGGATCTTAGCTCACTGCAACCTCTGCCTCCTGGGTTCAAGCGATTCCTCAGCCTCCTGAGTAGTTGGGATTACAGGCATGGGCCACCACGCCTCGCTAATTTTGTATTTTTAGTAGAGACAGGGTTTCTCCATGTTGGTCAGGCTGGTCTCGAACTCCCGAACTCAGGTTATCTGCCCGCCTCAGCCTCGCAAAGTACTAGGATTACAGGCAAATCATTTTTTTTCCTAACAAAAAGCAGCCTGAAAAATCAAGCTGCAAACAGATAAGCAAGCTGGAGGCTTGAGTAGGTAAATGCTCACAGGAAATTACTATGTGCCTGTGTGTACATAGGAATTTCCTATGTGCCCATAGGAAACGGCTATCTGGGGGCCAGGCACGTTCAGCATGGAGGCCACATATGCAGTGAAGAAGCAGACAATGTGGCGCTGGCCAGGTGAAGATCTCATCTGTATAACAAAAGATTAGGGTGGGATGGCCAGCTTCTTCGTGCATTATGTAAATAGTACACCCGGTCCAACCAATCTTCTGCGCCTTGTGTAAATCAGACACCGCCTCCTCAAGTTTTTCTACAAAACAGACCGCATATCGCTGCAAACTGGGAGGGAGCTTTTCTCTTTTGCCTATAAAACTTCCACCCTTAAACTTACTCCTTGCATGTCTGCATCCTTAAGCTCCTTGGCGTGAGGCAACGAACCTGGGGTATTACCCCAGGCAACTGATGCCGCTTCAGAGGGATTCCCCTAGAACTTCTGGAGGGACTGTAGCCCTGCCCACCCCTTGACTTTGGACTTCCAGCCTCCAGAATTGTGAGAGAATGCATTTAGGTCGTTTTAAGCCACGCAGTTTGTGATCATTTGCTTCTCATCAACCGGACACGGATATTCCTCCTTCTTCACTTAAACAGTGCCTCACCTGGAGCGTAGTTCTTAATGCCCCTGGGCCTTGGCTTCCACATCTGTGAAATGGGGACAGCTGGAGTGCCTACACGGGGGGTGTGTGAGGGCTTCTTGATAGGAGTCGGGGGTAGAGCTCTCAGAGGGATGCCTGGCACCCCTAAGTGTCCCTTGCCAGGCAGTGAGCCCCACACTGTTCTGGCCCTAACTAGTTCTGTCCTCCTGCAGGGGCACAAGGGGACATTAGAAAATCCAGCCTCAAGGTCTGGTTTGTCACAGCTAAGACAGGACCTCGGCTAATCACGGGATGTCAAGGCCATCTTATGGGAAATGGTGTGGATGACTCCACCTCTGTGACGTCTTTTTTTTTTTTTTTGACGGAGTCTTATTCTGTCCTCAGGCTGGAGTGCAGTGGTGTGAACTTGGCTCATTGCAACCTCCGCCCTCCTGGGTTCGAGCAATTCTCCTGCCTCAGCCTCCTGAGTAGCTGGGACTACAGGCGTGCGCCACCACACCCGGCTAATTTTTGTATTTTTAGTAGAGACGGGATTTCACCATGTTGGCCAGGATGGTCTCGATCTCTTGACCTTGTGACCTGCCTGCCTTGGTCTCCCAAAGTGTTGGGATTACAGGCGTGAGCCACTGTGCCCGGCCCTGTGATGTCATTTTTAACCCTGTTAGTTAAAGGCAAGGTGAATTTCACGGTGGCCAGACACAGCCCCTGGGGTGGGCTCCCTGGGTTTAGAGTCCAGTTCTGCCACCCACTTGCTGTTTGCCCATGGGCAAGTCACTTCACCTCTTCCTACCTTGCTTTCCTGGCCTGTAAAATGGGTACAGTGTCCATTACGCCACTACTCCTTCGTGTTTACTGATGCTTAGACCGGTGCTGGAAAATGCCGCATGGTCGTGAAGTAGATGTCAGTCTCCTGATCAAGGTCATTCCTTTGAATTTGAAACCCAACCAAGTTTCTGCCTGAGAGGAAACTGCCTCTTCACCGCTGGCCCCCACCCTGCCTCCCAAGGGAAGCTCACACCCCAGGAAAGCCCTCAGGCTGAACATTGCTCAGCTGTTTGCCAGCTAGCCCTTCAGGAGGCTGGGGGGAGCCAGATCAGTACCTTGGCCCCTGCCCCTGCGTGCCTGGGTTTCTCCCGCAGGAAGACAAGCCCAGCCTCCTGGTGTGAGTCCTCCCAGGCCTGGGATGGAAATGCTGCTTTGGCCCAAATATCAGGTCATGTGGCCTGTTTTCTCAAGGGCTTTCCCCTTGAATTCTTGGAATTCTTGGCTAGCAGGGAGGGCCCCCAAGGGATCTGCTCCCAGGTCTGGGTTAGCTGGGCTGATTTACAGCCTAGGGCACTGCCTGTGGCCTATGGAATGGGATGGGGTGGGGAGAGGGCACTGAGGGCGGGGCGGGGATTTCCACTGCCTGGTGAGGCCATGGGTGTTCTGGTGGGGGACTGGCCTCACCCCATCTTCCCCAGATAGCTTGGGGCTTCCTGGGGATGCCAAACACAGACAACTGCTGAGAAATGCTGGTTCTCACTCTCCTTTCTCCCTCCTGCCCCTTCCAAGGTTGTGGACATAGCAGGATGGATTGTTGCTGTGAATGACAAAAGGGGAATTATGCGGTGAGCCGGCTGTGTGCTGTGTACAGGGAGGTGGATCTGCCACCCAGAACACCTTGTTTTTCCTCTCTGGACTCTGTTTTGGAACGTTGGTTCAACCCCCAACCCCACTCAGTTGTACTTGCTGTGTCTTCAGTTTTTAATTCCAGAAAGGCTCCAGCCTCCATAAGTTCAAGTCTGTCTGTCCATCCATCCATCTGTCAGACCTGATAAAAGAAAAACTTCAGCCAAATTAAATTTAAAGGAGTTTAACTGAGCAATGAATGATTCATGAATCAGGCGAATCATGGGAGATTCACAGAGACTCCAGTGGAGCCATGTGGTAGAAGAAGATTTTTTTTTTGTTTTGAGGTGGAGACTCCCTGTGACACCAGGCTGGAGTGCAGTGGTGCCATCACGGCTCACTGCAATCTCCTCCTCCCGGGTTCGAGTGATTCTCCTGCCTCAGCCTCCTGAGTTGCTGAGACTACAGGTGCACGCCACCACATCCAGCTAATTTTTGTATTTTTAGTAGAGACAAGGTTTCACCATATTGGCCAGGCTGGTCTCAAACTCCTGATCTCAAGTGATAAAAAAAAAAACCTCATCAACTAATTCTTTTTTTTTTTTGAGACGGGGTCTCACTGTGTTGCCTAGGCCGGTCTCAAACTCCTAGGCTCAAGCAATCCTCCTGCCTCGGCCTCCCAAAGTGCTGGGATTACAGGTGTGAGCCACCAATCTGGCCACGTGGTAGAAGATTTACAGACAAAAAAAAGGGAAGCAATGTACAGAAATCGGCAGTGAGGAACAGAAACAGGCTGGCGTTTGTCTTATTTGAACACAGTTTGAACACTTAGCAGGCTCTGAGCGCTTGAAGTTTGGCCCCTGGGATTGGCCAAGACTCAGTTATTGTTACAAGCGCACACTCCTAAGTTAGGTTTTCAATCTTGTCTAACTATGAAGCTAGGTTTGAGTGCATCCACAGGGACTCAAATATGGAAGTACGGAGTCCTTCTCAGGCCTTATTTAGTTTGCTTTAACAGACCCAAGAGGTGACAGGGCAGTGCTTGGGCTCTGGGCTGAGCCCTTCTACCTCTGGCTCTATGAATGTGGGCGAGTGAGTCCAGCATTCTGGGGCGTGGTATCCTCATCTGTGAAGTAGGGATCACGCCAGTACCTTCCTCTAGGGTGTTGCAGACATTGAACAAACTCTTACAGATAAGGCACTTCACAGCTGTGCCTGGGCCATTGCAGACACTTAACCAATGTTGGACTTAGTTATTTTTGTTGCTGTTATTGTTGCATTGGATTATGGGAACCTGTATGAAATTAACACACAGCCTCACACACCTGCTGGAAACCTCTTTCCCTTTGGCAATGATCTTGGGAAAGTGAGGCAATCTTGTAGAGTGTGAGTTTCATCTCCATGTGCTCACCTCAGAGGGCCGTTGGTAGGACACTGCTTGGCACACAGGGAGTCCTCAGTAAATGGCAACTATGTATTGGTTGAATTACTGCCTCAAGTGCCTGGAGTTCTAGCCACAAGCAACCCCACCAGATGTGCCAAATAGCTCGTGCATCCTTACCTCATCTGGCTTTTGGAAACATCAGGATAATACCACATACCCCCATTGCTGTCCTCACAGATCCCTGAGGTCTAAAATCCCTCATCCAAGCCACACAGGGTGGAGGTCATGAGAAGGGAAAGGTTTGGGAGATTAGATACTAAAGCTCATTAGAATTTTCTCTTTCTTTCTTTCTTTCTTTCTTTCTTTCTTTCTTTCTTTCTTTCTTTCTTTCTTTCTTTCTTTCTTTCTTTCTCTTTCTTTCTTTCTTTCCTTCTTTCTTTCTTTCTTTCTTTCTTTCTTTCTTTCTTTCTTTCTCTTCTTCCTTCCTTTCTTCCTTCCTTCCTTCCTTCCTTCCTTCCTTCCTTCCTTCCTTCCTTCCTTCCTTCCTTCCTTCCTTCCCTCCTTCTTTCCTTCCTTCCTTCCTTCTTTCTTTCTTCCTTTCTTCTTTCTTTCTTTTTTTTGAGACAGGATCTCTGTCTGTCACCCAGGCTGGCACGCAGTGGTGTGATCACAGCTCACTGCAGCCTCAACCTCCTAGGCTCAAGTGATCCTTGCACCTCAGCCTCCTGAGTAGCTGGGACTATGGGCATGTGCCCCATGCCCCGCTGATTTTAAACTTTTTTTTTTTTTTTGTAGAAATGGAGTCTCACTCTATTGCCCAGGCTGGTCTCGAACTTCTGGGCTCAAGTGATCCTCCTTCCTTGGCCTCCCAAAATGCCTGGGATTACAGGCATGAGTGCTTGGCCTACTGAATAATATTTCATTGCATGGATGTGATGGTTAATGCTAGTTGTCAACTCGACTGGGTTAAGGAATGCCTAGAAACCCGGTCGAAAATTATTTTTGGGTGTCTCTATGAGGGGGTTTCCATTGATTAGCATGTGAGTTTGAGTGAACTAGGTGGGTAAGATCTGCCCTCAAGGTAGGCAGCCACCATCCAATCTGCTGGGGGTCTGAAGAGAATAAAAACAAAGAAAAGCCTAATGTGTTGATGTATCTGCTAGAGCTTGAATGTACTCTTCTTCTCTTACTCTTGGACAGCAACTCCAGGCTCTCTGGCTTTTCCACTCTAGGACTTACACCAGCGGTGCCCCATGCCCCCTGAGTTCTCAGGCATTTGGCCTTGGACGGATAATTACACCATCAGCTTCCCTGGTTCTGAGGCCTTTGGACTTGGACTGAGCCAGGTTACCAGCATCCCAGGGTTTCCAGCTTGCAGATGACCTGTTGTGGGACTTCTCAGCCTCCATAATTGTGCAAGCCAATTCCCCTAATAAATCCCCTCTTGCTGGGCATGGTGGCTCATGCCTGTAATCCCAGCACTTTGGGAGGCCGAGGAGGGCAGGTCACCTGAGGTTGGGAGTTTGAGACCAGCCTGACCAATATGGAGAAACCCCATCTCTACTAAAAATACAAAAAAATTAGCCGGGCGTGGTGGCACGTTCCTGTAATCCCAGCTACTAGGGAGGCTGAGGCAGGAGAATCGCTTGAACCCAGGAGGCAGAGGTTGCAGTGAGCTGAGATCATGCCATTGCACTCCAGCCTGGGTGACAAGAGCAAAACTCCATTTCAAAAAAAAAAAAAAAAAAAAAAAAAATCCCCTCTTATAGCTCCCTCTCTATGTCCTATTTGTTCGATCTTTCTGGAGAGCCCTAATACAATGTATATACCACATTGTTTACCTGTTCACCGGTTGATGGACATTTGGATTGTTTCCACTTTTGGGGTATTATAAATAATATTGCTATGACCAATTATATATAGGGTTTTGTGTAGACACATGTTTTCAGTTCTCTTGTGTATATACCTAAAGTGGACTTGCCGGGTCATATGATAATTCTATGTTCAATAAATTTTGAGGAACTGCTAAACTCTTTCCAAAGTGGCTGCAGCATTTTACATTTTCACTAACAATGAATGTGAGTTCCAGTTTCTCCACATCCTTGTCAACTCTTGTTATTATCTGTCTTTTTTATTATAGCCATTGAGAAGTGTTCCCTTCTCTTCTGTTTTTAAGAAGAGTTCGTGAAGAATTGGAATGAATTCTTCTTTAAGTGTTTGGAATAATTTACCAGTGATGCCATCTCTTTGCATTGATCATAGTTGGCGTCTGTTGGAAATAAGAGCTTGGAGCCACAAAGGAAATGAGCACTCAAACAAAAAACTTCTCAGCAAGGCAAATTTACTTCTGCAGAAGGGTGCTGCCTGTGTCAGTCATGATCGCAAGTGCACACCGAGCAAAGGAGAGAAACATTTTCATCCCTAACACAGCTTCTGTTTCTGTGTCCTTTCTGCATTGGCTGGTGTTGGACCGCACAATTTAAACTAACCTGATTGGCTAAAACTTGAAATTTTTCCAAATAGGGTAGATGGGGAAGAAGGGGTAGGAGTGGTAAAACTTTTCCAAATATGGTAAACTGAAACCCTTAAACATTTAACTTGTAAAGAAAGGAGGGGAGTGGGGGATTGTCCATTAAGGCATGTTTGGGCAGGTAGGCACGGCAAGGATGGAAAGTCTTGTTTGGAGAACAAGAATTTATCCTTTCTAGCAATGTGAAAGGACACTAGTCGCTAAAAGGAACAAGGAAGTTTGAAGAGGAACTGATTATTTCTGGCAGAGTTCATTGAGCTTCTTGGATATGTAGAACAACATTTTTCAACAGATTTAGGAAGCTTTAAGTTATTATTTCTTGGAATACTTTTATGTTCCTTTTTTCCACTTTTCTCCTTCTGGTACTCCCATTATATGTATGTTGCTGCTCCTAATGGTGCCCCACTTTTTCCTGAAATGCTGTTCATTTTTTCTCATTAATTTTCTTTGTCTTTCTGATGGCATAATTTCTATTGCTATACCCTCAGGTCTGTTGATTCTTTCTTCCAGCTGAAATCTACTGTTGGGCCCCTGAAGTGAATATTTCATTTTTGTTGTTATACCTTCCAATTCTATAGTTTAGCCCTTTAAAAAATCATTGCTATTTCTTTACTAGTGTTTTCTATTTCATGAAACATTGTCATTATATTCTTCTGCTACTTCACTAAACATTATTTTCTTTAGTTCTTTGAACATATTTATAATAGCTGCTTTAAAGGCTTTGTTAAGCCTGACATGTGGGCCCTCTCAAAGGCAACTCCTGTCACTGATATTTTTTTCTTTGTATGGGTTATACTTTTCTGTTTCTTTGCATGTCTCATTTTTTGTGGAAGATTAGAGATTTTAGATATTACATTGTAGCAACTTTGGATACTAATCCCTCCCTCCAGTTCTCCCTGAGCTTATTGTTTATGGTTGTTTACTTATTTATTTGTTTGTTTTCTTTTTTGAGACAGGGTCTCACTCTGTTGCCCAGGCTGGAGTGCTGTGGTGCGATCACAGCTCACTGCAGCCTTGACCTCCCCAGCTCAAGTGATCCTCCTGCTTCAGCCAACCAAGTAGCTGGGACTACAAGCAGACTATTTTTTTTTTTTTTTTGAGACAGAGTCTCACTATGTTGCCCAGGCTGGAGTGCAGTGGCGCCATCTTGGCTTACTGCAAGCTCTGCCTCCTGGGTTCATGCCATTCTCCTGCCTTAGCCTCCTGAGTAGCTGGGACTACAGGCGTCCGCCTACATGCCTGGCTAATTTTTGCATTTTTAGTAGAGACGGGGTTTCACCATGTTAGCCAGGATGGTCTTGGTCTCCTGACCTCGCCCGCCTCAGCCTCCCAAAGTGCTGGGATTACAGGCGTGAGCCACTGCGCCCGATGCACTATGTTTTTTTTTTTTTTTTTTTTTTTTTTTTTTTAATAGATGTGGGATTTCGCCATGTTGCCCAGGGTGGTCTTGAACTCCTGAGCTCAAGTGATTCACTGCCTCGGCCTCCCAAAGCACTGGGATTACAGGCGTAAGCCCCTGTGTTCAGACCTTTTTTACTTGTTTAATGACGTGGATAAACTATTTCAGTAAAGTCTATTTCCTTTGCAGTGTGCTTCTAATGTCACACCTCAGGTGGGGCAGCCTTGGCCTTGTGTACAGTCACCCTAAGAATGCAGTGTTTTCCGCAGGGCTGTCTTGATTTTATCCTTCTCTGATCTCTCTGTTAAGCTCTGTGCCTCTGTTGGTCTCACACCCAACTATTAGCCTCCACTAACTACGTGCTAATTGTTCTACTGTTTTCAAAAATGCTCTGGGGGCAGTAATTGCTCTATCTGCTTCTCCAGGCCCAGCTCCTCCAGTGTGTGATATCTTCAGGGGTATCCATAAACATGCTTACGAAACCAAAAATTGCATTATTTGTCATGAGTTTTAGAAAGATAATTACACCTAACCAGAATAGTGAATCTTATAACCCTCTAAGACAAACCTAAGTAAACTCTTACAAAGATACAATGACACAAAAACACAAAAATCTGCCATGCGTATACTTACTGGGGTAAAGCCTCTTCTATAACTTTCATTTTCTGAAAAACAAAGCAAAACAAAACAAAACCAAAAAAACCCACACCTAAAAACATAAACAATAGGAATAAAAAAGGGGGTCTGCCTTCTAGTTCCAAGCTCCTGCAGCACTTGGAGGTCGATAACTTTCCCTTCCAGTCCCCTTGGGTGGTTTCACTTCAGAGGGCCTCCAGTGAAACACCTCCCTGTGAATGAATGGCTTTCCCTAGCACCCAAGAGGGAAGATTTTCAGCAAATGTGTTGAGTGTGTGCGTCAGGGGGAAGACACCAGTGAGTGCTCCTGGAGTAGCGGTAGAGCAACTTCTTTGCCAGTTCAGCAAATTCACTCTATGCTGTTTCCAACAAGAGCTGGGTGGGAAGCGGGGTCTTTCTTGGGTGCTCTGTTTAAGCCCTAGGGGTAGTGATATTTCGTTATATGTATAATTTCTATATTATTATTATTATTATCATTTTTTGAGACAGAGCCTCTTTCTGTTGCCCAGGCTGGAGTGCATTGGCACGATCTCGGTTCACTGCAACCTCCGCCTCCCAGGTTCAAGCGATTCTCCTGCCTCAGCTTCCTGAGTAGCTGGGATCACAGTGCCTGCCACCCACGTCCTGCTACTTTTTGTATTTTTAGTAGAGACAGAGTTTCACCATGTTGGTCAGGCTGGTCTTGAACTCCTGACCTCAAGTGATCCACCTGCCTTGGCCTCCCAAAGTGCTGGGATTACAGATGTGAGCCATCACACCCGGCTTTGATTTCTATATTCCTTTGAGCCCTCTTTACTTCTTGCTAGCCAAGCCCTTGTCACTCCAATAGCCTGCTGTCATTCAGGATTCCTGATGTGAAACTTTTTCTCCGACACTGCAGACGCAGGGCACTGGTGAAGCTTCAGGTGCCACAGGACGCCGCTGCGTGAGCTCCTGGAACCCGGAAGCAGGATCCTTCTCTTCTACGATGTCTCCTCAGGACTCTTTACTGACAGAGCACAGGGACCAACGGGAAAAGGCAAAATATTTAGAGGTGCCAGCTCCATTTTCACGGAGCAGACCAAATTGTGAGTTTGGAATGAAGAGGCACTCATTGAAGAACCAGCAAAAACTCAAATGTCTGACGACAACAGAAAGGGGAAAAAATTGTGACATATTCATATAGCGGAATGATATATATGAATGAGAATGAATGAACAGATATACACAACAGGGAAGAATCTCACAAGCATGTCAAGTGAGAGGTGCCAGACATAAAAAAAAAAAAATACTATCTGGGCTGGGTGTGGTGGCTCATGCCCGTAACCCTAGCACTTTGGGGGGCCGATGTGGGAAGAGTTCTTGAATCCAAGAGTTTGAGACCAGCCTGGGCAATATAGTGAGACCTTGCCTTTGCAAAACAAACAGCAAGAATGCTCTCTGCATGATTCCATTTACTTAAATTCAGAAGCCAGTCTCATGAGTCTCTGCTAATGGGGGAAGGAGAATGACTACCTTTGGTGGGTGCAGTAACTGGAGAACGGATGCTAGTGGGGAGAAGGGAACGTCTGGGTTCTTAGAGGTGTTTATGTCCTGATTTGGGTTGTATATCAGGACATAAACAGGCCTGATCCTTCAACTGTAAGATAGGAGACTTGGCCAGCTTTCCTCGTCAGAGTGTGGTTAGGGTGAGCACAGCACATCTCATCCCAGCTCCTTAGCTAGCTGCCGTAACCCCAGTTTTGTTTTGTTTTGTTTCATTTGAAACAAGGTCTCACTCTGTCACCCAGGCTGGAATGCAGTGGTGCAATCTCAGCTGACTGCAGCCTCCTGCTCCAAGGCTCAAGTGATCCTCCCACCTCAGCCTTCTAAGTAGCTGGAACTACAAGTGTGCATCACCACCTCAAGCTAATTTTTGTATTTTTTGGTTGAGACAGGGTTTCACCATGTTGTCCAGGCTGGTCTTGAACTCCTGAGCTCAAGCAAACTGCCTACCTTGGCCTCCCAAAGTGCTGGGATTATAGGTGTGAGCCACCACACCCAGCCCCTAACCCCAATTTAAGGCTCCAATCCAGTCCACAGGGTATGCATAGAATAGCCAAGTGGTTAAGAGGCTCATCTCAGACCTCAGTCTGCTGGATTTAAATCCTGTCTTTCCCACTTATTAGCTCCATGGCCCTAGTTGAGTTATCTACTCACAGCATCTCGGTTTCCTCACCTGTAAGGCGGAGGTCATCATAGTGCCTGAGGAGTAAGTACTTATAAAGAACTCAGAAGGGGACCTGTCATATGGTAAGCAGAACACAAGTGTTTGTCATATTAAAATTTCTTTTTTCCTTTTTTTTTTTTTTTTTTTTTTTGAGACAGAGTCTGGCTCTGTTGCCGAGGCTGGAGTGCAGTGGCATGATCTCTGCCTCTCCGGTTCAAGTGATTCTCCAGCCTCAGCCTCCCGAGTAGCTGGGATTACAGGCGTATGCCACCACTCCTGGCTAATTTTTGTATTTTGGGTAGAGACGGGGTTTCGCCACGTTGGCCAGGCTGGTCTCGAACTCCTGGCCTCAAGTGGTCCTCCCGCCTTGGCCTTCCAAAGTGCTGAGATTACAGGTGGGATTACCACCATGCTCAGCCCAAATTAAAATTTCTAAAATTTTCAGGCTCAAGGCCTATTTCCCAAAATGGTTCCAATCATTTCTTTCTCTCTTAGAAGAAAGTAACGTGGATAAAAATTGTCCCCAAACCAGCCCTTGGCACCATTTTTAGAGGTGGAATATGAGGCTGGATAAAGCCCAGTTTTGCCTGCAATGGCATTCCTCTCTCCCGTCCCAGGACCCCAGAAGATTATTACCACCAGAAAACAAGCTAATCTTTGCCCTGGTCTGGCCAGAGGCCCAGAGCATGCATAGGCGGTGACCTAGTGAGACCTTGTTTCAAAAAGCAAAACAAAGCTGGGGTTAGGGCAGCTAGCGAGTGAGCTGGGGTGAGATGTGCTGTGCTCACCCTAACCACACCCTGATGAGGAAAGCTGGCCAAGTCTCCTATCTTACAGTTGAAGGATCAAGCCCTGGAGGCCTAGATCCTTTTCTAGCGTTCCCAGGAGCTGAGATGCCCATTTGAGCCTGATCTTCCTGAAGATCTTTGGGAAACTCACCTTCCAAGACTCCCCATGAGGGGCAGTATTGATTTTTCTGGGTCCCCACATTGCTTAGGGAAACAGGTTCCTCCAGCTCCCATTGGCCCTTTTGTGCCTCCCCTGAGAAGCCAAGTCAGGCCACTGTGTCAGGCTTAGCCCAGAGAGAGTGGGGTGGAGGAGGCGGAGGGTGTAACCCAGCCAGGTCCTCTTCACAGAAGCTCTCAGGCAAGCTCCTCAGGGCAGCAGCTCCTCGAGGCCCCAGGAACATGGCTCTCCCATGGCTAGTGCTACTCTTGGCATTGCCCATTTTTTTCCTGGGAGTCTTTGTCTGGGCTGTCTTTGAGCACTTCCTCACCACGGATGTCCCTGCTACCTTGCAGCATCCTGCCAAGTTGAGATTCCTGCACTGCATATTCCTCTACCTGATCACTTTGGTGAGTTTACTCTCAGGCTACGTCATAACCTCGGGGCTCCTTCTCTTGTTCTCAGTAGCTTACCCTCTTTTCCCTCTTTCACTTCCCTTCTGTCTCTCTCTCTTCAGACTCCCTCAAGATAGATGTGTCTCTTCTGTAGCTGCTGTTCTGTTTCTCTCTCCCTCTCCTCCCTTCGTTCCTTCTCCCTTCCCATAGCCTGCCTGCCTTTCTTCCTCCCTCCCTTCCTTCCTTCCTTCCTTCCTTCCTTCCTTCCTTCCTTCCTTCCTTCCTTCCTTCCTTCCTTCCTTCCTTCCCCCCTTCTCTCCCTCCCTTCTTTCCTTTTCTCCCTTCCTCTCTCCTTCCTTCATTCTCTCTCTTCCTCCATATCTCCTTCCCTCCCTCTCTGCCTGCCTTCCTTCCTTCCTTCCCTCCCTTCTTCCTTTTTCCTTCTTTCTTTCCCTCCCTCCCTCCTTCCTCCTTCCCTTTCTCCTTCCTTCATTCTCTCTCTTCCTCCCTATCTACTTCCTTGCCTCCCTCCCTCCCTCATTCATTCGTTCCCTCCCTCCCTCCCTTCCCTCCCTCCCTTCCTTCCCTCCGTCCCTTCCTCCTTTTGTTTCTTTCTTCCGTCCTCTCTCCTGATCTCTCTAACTCCCTTCCTTTCTTCCTTCAGCATCAAATATTTACCAAGTGCCAATCACTGGGCTTTATTCTGAGAATTCAAAAACAATTTCAGACCCATTTCCTGCCTTCCACAGACTTGTGGCCTGACAGCCCCTGCACCTCCTTCAGCCGCACCATCTTTCACCCTTGGTGCACTGAGTTGCCTACAGGTTGTTTCTATTTTATTTTACTTTTTAGCGACAGGGTCTTGCTCTATTGCCCAGGCTGGAGTGCAGTGGTGCAATCATGGCTCAAGGCAGCCTCAACCTCCTGGGCTCAAGCGATCCTCCCATCTCAGCCTCCCAAGTAGCTGGGACTACAGGTGTGCACCACCATGCCTGGCTAATTTTTGTACTTTTGGTAGAGACAGGGTTTCGCTATGTTGCCCAGGCTGGTCTAGAACTCCTGGGCTCAAGCAATCTGCCCGCCTTGACCTCCCAAAGTGTAGGGATTGCAGGTGTGAGCCACCACCCCTGGCCTCACAGGTGTTTTTTTTCCTTATTCCTCTCTGTAAGCCCAGTTCCACTCACAGAGCTTGATATCTGGTAGGTGCTTACCTTCGTTGATACAATCATACATGAATTCACCCAGCTTTTCTGAGTGGCCCTGCCAGCCAGGCTCTGAGCAGGGCTTAGGGGTTGGGGGTTTGGGGGGGACCAGCACACACCCAGAGCTGCAGTGAATTTGGAAACAATGGTTTGACATCTTGTTTGTGGCAGGCAACCTAAGTTAACCCCAGTGTCCCAACCCTGGGTGGAGACCTCATAGAAGCCAAACAGATCCTGCTGATCGCAGGGCAGCTGTGGAGGAGGATGAGGGGACCACGCTTAACTGACAGCAGGGCTTAGGAATAAGGAACACAGACAGCAGCTGGACTGCCTGAGTGTGTCCCAGCTCTGCCACTCACTCACTGTGCGGTCCTGCACCGTTTACTTAACCTCTCTGTGTCTCAGTTTCCTCATCCGGGAGGGTTAATATGTTTAGAGATGTTTCGTCAATTCATAAAATACGTTTCTGTACGACTGGAAGTGTTCCCCGTGGGTAACAAAAACATTCTCTAAAAGATCGCTTTTAGAGAAATGAACAAGTTCAGTGTGCAATGGCATCGATGCTACTGACTCAAGGAGACAGGGCAAGGACGTAGGAAGTACTCTTGTCTCTCTCATTTGGAGAATGCAACCAGCCTGGAATTAGGCGGTCTCAAGCCAGTGGCTGCAATCCACATGGAGTTACTGGTTGGGTTAGAGCCCCAGGACAAGGGACTCTGAAACAAGGGAAATTGAAGCACAGGACTTAAAACGGGGGCCTAAGATGTTCAGATGGCCCAGAGAAATGGTGATTTTTTTAACCTTCCGTGTTTCTCCTCAAAAGTAGTCCAGAAGCTAAGCATCTACTGATGACAGCTGCTACGGGCTGCCCACGGGAGACTCTGAGATGGGTCTGCAGCCACTGAAAGGGTGGATTCAGCTTGTGGCCTCCTCTCTCGATCCCCCCAGCACTGGGGCCTCCCGGGGCACACTGCCCATGGTGGGGTGATGATGATGAGGATGGAGACATGCAGTAGTGAATGTTCATTGGGTTCCAGAGGACAGATAGGCAACACAGGAGCAAGAAGTTTAGGGAGGACAAGGAAAAAGCTAAAAAGAGTCTATGGCCAGGAAATCAAGAGCTTTGTTTTGGTATCAGACCGCCCTCTGAGCCCTGAGGCCCTCACTTACTCGCTTTGTAGACTCATGTTTTTAAGCCTTTATGTTCTTCTCTGAAAAGTGAAGTTTTTTTGTTTTTTTTTTTTTTTTCTGAGACAGGGTCTCACTGTCACCCAGGCTGGAGTACAGTGGCATGAACATGGCTCACTGCAGCCTCCAGCTCCTGGGCTCAAGGGATCCTCCCACCTCAGCCTCCCACGTAGCTGGGACCACAGGCATGCACCATCACATCATGCCTGGCTAATTTTTTGATATTTTGTACAGATGGGGTCTTGCTGTGTTGCCAAGGCTGATCTTAAACTCCTGGATTCAAGCCGTCCGCCTGCCTTGGCCTCCCAAAGTGCTAGGATTACAGGCGTGAACCACTGTGCGCGGCCCCGGGGAGGCTTTTTATAGGGGGACGCGGGGATTAAATGAGAAAAGCATTGAAAATGCACAGCACGGTGCTGGGTGCTTAGAAAGGCTCAGTAAAAGTCGGTTATTCATAGTATGCTTATCAAATCCCTGAAGGCAAAGATGTAGCATTTCTTGAAATTATTATAGATTTAAAAGTTGCTACAGACGATTTCAGCCTCACTAAAAAATACGAAGGTAATATAACAGACACTATTGCTATTCTTTTTCTTCTTCTTCTTCTTCTTTTTTTTTTTTTGAGATAGTCTCAGTCTCTCACCACCTAGGCTGAAGTGCAGTGGCACAATCATGGCTTACTGAAGCCTCGACCTCCTGGGCTCAGGTGATCCTCCCACCTCAGCGTCCTGAGTAGCTAAGACTATAGGCGCCTGCCACCATGCCCAGATAATTTTTTGCATTTTTTGTAGAGACGGGGTTTTGTCATGTTGCCCAGGCTGGTCTTGAACTGCTGGGCCCAAGAGATCTGCCTGCCTCGGCCTCCCAAACTGTTAGGATTACAGACATGAGCCACTGCACCCAGCCACTATTGCTTTTCTTTTGTGTTTTTGAGATGGAGTCTCGCCCTGTCACCCAGGTTGGAGTGCAATGGTGAATTTTCAGCTCACTGCAACCTCTGCCTCCCATATTCAGGCGATTCTCCCGCCTCAGCCTCCCCAGTAGCTGGGACTACAGGTGTGTGCCACCACGCCCGGCTAATTTTTTGTAGAGATGGGGTTTCACCATGTTAGCCAGGATGGTCTCAATCTCCTGACCTTGTGATCCGGCCCACCTCAGCCTCCCAAAGTGCTGGGATTACAGATGTGAGCCACTGCACCCAGCCTGGTTTTCTTTTAAAGGGCAAACGATGCAATATTTTCAAGGAGTTTCAACAGCTATCTAAAATTCTGGACCTCGGATATTTCTTTTCTTTTCTTTTCTTTTTTTTTGAGATGGAGTCTCACTCTGTCACCCAGGCTGAAGTGCAGTGGCATGATCTTGACTCACTGCAACTGTCACCTTCCAGGTTCAAATAATTTTCCCACCTTAGCCTCTCGAATTGCTGGGACCACAGGCATGCACCACCACGCCTGGCTTTTCTTTTTTTTTTTTTTTTTTTTAATTTTTTGTAGAGATGGGGTTTCTCCATGTTGTCCAGGCTGGTCTTGAACTCCTGGGCTCCAGCAATCTGCCTACTTTGGCCTCCCAAAGTACTGGGATTACAGGTGTGAGCCACCGTGCCCGGCCACTGGACCTCAGATATTTTTAAAATCTCGATACTCCCATGTATAATCTTAATAATCAGTTTTCCTCTCTGCCTCTGTCCTGTTACCAGCTATAGAAAATGTGGGCTCAGAATTGGAAAACCAAACCAAAACCGAAACAATGTAACTTTGTGGCGTAGCTAGTGGCCATCACACAGTGCAGTGTGATGTTACACCTCCCAAGGTAGTGCGATGCCTATGGAGGTTTAACATCACACTGCATTGTTCCAAATCCCCTAAACAAACATTTCTTGTTCTAGATGCTGGAGACAGAGGGGAAGGTGCTGAGACCTTAGATCATGAGAAGCATTTGATTTGGTGGTAGGAATAAACATGGGTGATCATATCCACACAGTAACGCCCTAGAGGAGTTCTAAAGAAATCTTTAGAGACAGAGGTTGCGGTGAGCTGAGAATGCGCCACTGCACTCCAACCTGGGCGACAGGGTACTGAGGGCCTCCAAGAAGGCAGTGGCCATTACTATGAGAGGGAGGAGGATGGCCCCACGTGAACATAACCCTTGAGCCTGGATACGAAAGTCAGTTTGGTGTCTAACCACCTGCTGAATAGGTAAGAAAGCCTCCCAGGAAACAAAGAGAGGCATGGAGAAGCCCACAGTGTGTGGGCAAACAGGGCAGATAGCTGGGGAGATTAGGGCTGGGGCCAGCCTACCCCGACAACAGGCACCACGACTTAGGGAGCTCACAGCTGAGTAGGTGAAGATCCATGCTGGCGCAACATAGAGGCCTGGGGTTTTCAGATGTGGGTCAGTTGTTGGGAAAAGCAGGTGACCTGCACCTTGCGGATCAACTCATTCTTCTCCAACTAAAGCAGGGAAATCATTATTTTGTTTGGAGTTCCTTTAGGAGGACCTCTTCATGGAGGGAACCCACTGGGGTAGTCCGTGGGACCTTGGACAAGACCCAGTGGGTGCAAGCAAGAGAAAGAGTGGGGCTCGCACTGGCCAGGACCCACTGGGGAGACACTCTGTGTAGGTGGTCACATCCCATCCTCACACCTCATCCTTGGATCATACACATCATGCCTCTCATTTTGTAAACAAGGGAAATTGAAGCTCAGAGACAGTGACACCCAAGGCTTTTCAGTTCATTGGAGTTTGGGTTCAGACTTGAGCTTGGATAGGCTTGGCTCCGAAACCCAAGCTCTTTCTTGTTTAGCAGTTGAGAACACAAATTTTGCGTCTTGCTTGTTGAACCCTGGGCAAGGGACTTGGGCAAGGAACTTGACCTTGGCATGTCTTAATTTCCGGATTTGTAAAATGGAACTGATAATTGTGCCTGACTTAGAAAGGTTGCTGAGAACTTTAATCAAGTTAATGATCCAAGCCACTTGGGCCAGTACTGGCACATTGTAAGTGTCTAATAAGTATCAGCTGTTCTTGTTCTTGTCATTCGTATCATCCTTTGCTGTTTTCCTTATGACAAAGACACACTCCAAATGTGAGGTCTGTGGGAGAGATTATCCAGAATCGCTGAAATGTACTTAGTACATGAAATATGACACCTTGTAACTATATTTTGAAATATTCAGATGCTGAATTGTTTATAAGTAGAGTGACCATATTAGTTTAAAAACACATTACTCCCTTGACCTGAGCCCACAACAGACATCCCTAATTGCTCACGCTGCTCTTTTTCGTTGAACACGGACACAGTCAGGAATCCTTCCTAACCCAGAAGAATGATGTGTTGATACAGGTGAGGAATTATCTTTGCATCCCAGGCTGGGGAGAGTCCAGCACAGAACTATAGAGAGGGAAGTTGCCGGCCAGTTGCCTTGGCCAATTGGCTTTTCTTTTTTTTTTTTTTTCCCCCGAGATGGAGTCTCTCTCAGTTGCCAGCCTGGAGTGCAGTGGCACGATCTCGGCTCACTGCAACCTCTGACTCCCAGGTTGAAACGATTCTCCTGCCTCAGCCTCCCGAATAGCTGGGACTACAGGTACTTGCCACCACACCCAGCTAATTTTTGTAATTTTAGTAGAGAGGGGGTTTCACCATGTCGGCCAGGATGGTCTTGATCTCCTGACCTCGTGATCTGTCCACCTCAGCCTCCCAAAGTGCTGGAATATCAGGCGTGAACCACCGCACCCAGTCAACAATTGACTTTTCTAAGTCAGTGGCTTCTTTCCAGTCAGCCCCAAGCTAGGCTACCCTTTGGCAAATTCACATCATTATTTCATCAAGAGCCCTTGGGAAGAAAAGTTGGAAAACCCAGCCCCCTACCTGGACACAATCCAGAGCCCATGGATTCCTGAAGAGCCCCTGTACCTATAGGAGGCAGGTGAGAAACTACGAAAACATCCTAACAATTCTAAGTGTCAGGGATCCACCATCCGGATTCTAACCTCTCCTAACATCTGGCTTTCTTTGATTACCTCCAACAGGGGAATATATTTGAGAAGCTGGGAATTTGCTCCATGCCCAAATTTATCCGTTTTTTACATGATAGCGTGAGAATTAAGAAGGACCCTGAACTTGTGGTGACCGACCTGCGTTTTGGGACGATACCCGTGAGGCTGTTCCAGCCCAAGGCAGCATCCTCCAGACCCCGGCGAGGCATCATCTTCTACCATGGAGGGGGCACAGTATTTGGGAGCCTGGGTAAGGGGCTTCCCTGTGGCTTTGCAGAGGAAGGGCCTCATCTGCATGCATAGCCTAGGTCCTGCCTCCCACAAGAACCCTTCTGCAGTAGCTTAAAGGAATCAGTTGTTGGAGATTTTTATAGCGTTAACAGCCCAGACGAAGGGCTTTGGGCTCAGGTCAGTAGATGATGTGGCAGCCTACATGGGAAACCTTTTCTTTTCTATAATATGATAGTCTCAGTCAAGATGGGGACAGCAGTGTCACGGCGGGGCTGTCACAGAGGCTGTGGACTCCTCTCTCCCCTTTCTACTCACAGTCATTGGCCTGCCCTGTCTCATTTACAATGATTCCCAAACCCACGTATGTCCCTCTAGCTCTGCAGTATCGCCATGGCCCAAGACCCCATCCTTGCTTGCCTGCCCCCTTGCACCCCAGCCTCCCAGCCATGGGTCTCCCTGGTTCACCTCTCGCCCCTCACATCTGGTCCCCACCTAGCAGCCAGAGGGATCTTTTAAAAATACAAGTCAGAGCTGGTCAGCCCTGCACTTAAATCTCTCCTGTGCCCTTCCATGAAACCCAAACTCCTCCCACAGCCTCGCCCGGGTCACCTGTGGTGGCCCTTACCCATTCACTCAGCTGCAGTCCCGATACGCGCCTATCTGCTGCAGACACTTCAGCTCCTTCTCACCACCATTCTCAACCTGCTGTTTCCTCAGCCTCGAAAGATACCCTTCCCGCCCCTGACATTGCATGGCTGACCACCCCTGGTTCTTTAGTTGCATCTCAACTGTCCCTCCCCAGAGCGGTCTTGCTACCAGTGGGCTGGGGGATGTCCCCAAAGGCCAGTGGGACCTCCAGCTGGTGTCCCTGCTCTTGAAACTGTTGTGAGAATGAATTCAAGGACAAGTCAGAAAACAGTGAAAATACAGAGATTTGTTGCAAAGGGAAAAGCACACACTCAAGAAAAGGGAGTGGGGTGGACTCAAGAGAGACAGGCGCGAAGAAACGCTACCTTTATGCGTTTCTTTAATCAAGGGGTGGGCTCTTCATGAACATTCTTGGAAAAAGAGGAAGTTTTCTCAGCACTGTGGTGCCACCCATTTGTACACCAAATACGGTGTCCCCATAACTGTCCTGGTGCTGGTGGGTGTGTGTTTAATATGTTAATGAACACATAAGGCGGTCCTAGGAGAAACCCAGGTCCAATCCAGTGCCATGTTGGGTCCAGTGGGTCTTTGCCAGCTTGGTCCACACCCCGGCTTTTCAGGGTTTTATCAGCTTCTGCAGCTATTTCAACAGTTTCCTTTTGCTAGTCGTGTGAAACTGCTGCCTGGAATTTTTTATTCTTCTGCGACCACCCTGTATAATTTCTATCTCATTCTTTTTTTCCCCCAGAGATTTCCATCTCTTATACTTAGGGGTTGATGAGGGAGGAAGGTCTCCAGTCTTCAGTATCTACTTCCTGCTGGTTAGGGGTGTTGGCCCCGCCTAGTGTGGGCTTGGACATTTCTGGATGCCTAGCCTATGGGTCCCAAGGTTGGGTCATCAGGAGGATCTGAATCTCAGGCAGGGATTGATCGGAATCCTGCAGGGCCATCCTTTTGACATGGAACTGTTGCAATCTATTAGGTTGGTGCGAAAGTAATTGCCGTTTTTGCCATAAAAGGCAAAAACCATTTGTGCCAACCTAGTGGAAGACATAAACTTTACAAAGAGATTAAACAAGCAAGGACCCAAGATCAGAAGTAATAAGACAGCTATTAGAGGCCCCAGGAAAGGCAGGACTCATGTCACACTTGGTAGGTATCCCTGGATGGAGTCCCATGTGGTTTCAGCAGTGAGGTTATTGAAATTATACAGCTGGATAGCCTGTTGGTAAAACTTGGAACTTGTAGTTTAGCTAATCCTGAATTGTTGATGTAAGAGCAACAGGTATGAACAATAGGTATGGTTTATTACCGCACAAACCCTTCCAAGTGGTTTATGCTCTGGTCCTGTTAGGGCCTCGTACGGTGGCTTAGTAATGAGCTCAAATCCTGGGATCCAAATCCTGTAAAATCTTGGCATACCCATGAAAGTTCTAAGTTGCTTCTTTGTTTGTGGAGGTCCTGCCTTCAAGATTGTCTCCTTTCATTTGATGGACAAGGTCTGGTTCCCTGGACTTAGAATGTGCCCTGGATATTTTACTTTACTTTAGGTTTAGAAATCTGGGCCTTGGATGAAGAGAACCTACACCCACTTTTTCCCATGAAGTTTAGGACCTGAATGCCATTCTTCTCTGAGTCCTCTTTAGTGGGACTGCATACAAGGATAACATCCACATATTAGAGTATCCCTCCCTTTCTAGCTCTAGTTCCCTTAATTCTCGTGCCAAGGGATTTCCAAACACGTGAGTCCTATCCCCAAAGCCCAGAGGCAGTGCCGTCCAGGTGTGCTGCTGGGAAATAGTAGTTCCAGGATTAGTCCACTCAAAAGCAAACAAATACTGAGATTCAGGGTGCAAAGAGAAGCAAAAGAAACCATCCATAAGATCTAATACCATGAACCAATTGGTGTTTCCCAGTATTTGGGTAAATACGATATAAAGATTTGGCACTATAGGATGTAAGGGAATTACGGTCTCATTAATGGCTTGTAAGTCTTGAACTACTGTTTGGTTTTTGGACAGGGAGGACAGGAGTATTACAAGGAGATTGACCTGGAATCAGGAGGCCATGTTTTAACAACTTCTCAATTAGAGGTTGCAGTCCTTGCCTGCCTTCTGATTTGAGAGGATATTGATCCTTGTATGGGGAATTATTTTTGTCTTTTAAAGAGATGATCACTGACTGAGCATGTATTGCTTTGCCAGGAGTTTCTTGGTTCCATACTTGTGGGTCTACTTGAGACCTTATTTTGGTGTGTGTGTGTGTCTCCTGTTTTTCTGAGGCTGGCAGAACAACAAACATTGCCAATAAGGAGAGCTTTATAGGGCTTGATAAAGTGCCTTGATTTATTGGGATGGCTAGGAAGTCCCATCCCTGTAGGGGACTGGTGGGAAAAATTTTAGTTATAATAGTCACAAACCTCCTTGGAAGGCCTGAAAGTTTTTGCAAAAATCTCAGGATAAGGTTATGGCTGAAGGCAACCTAATCCTTACCTTGAGTAAAGAGCTTAAAGTAGGTACCAATGAAGATAGAATAGTTTATCTAAATAGCTTGTTTCCTCATGTGGTCCTAAGACTAACCTTTGATCATTCGTGGGCAAGACGGCCCTCTCTGGGGTAGGGGCGACCAGGTTAATTACCCACAGGTGTGTTGACTCAAGCCTTTGTCAATTAATCTTTACTGAATAAATACGAGTCTCGCTGGCTGGTCAGGGCCGTGGCCGCTGACTCTTTACAGCACCTTGCTTGGTGTCTGTAAGTGACTCGGACACTCAGCCGGACTGACAAAGCAGAATATCTGTGTCAGTGCATGTTATTCATCCGTTGTTGAGTCAGGGTCTCGCACATCCCAATAAACGAATGGGACATTCTGGCATAACTAGAAACTCATGAGTTACTATATAGTGTCCCAGCCTGCAGCTCAGGTGTAAAGTAAAGCACTTTGATTTTGGGGTGCCATCAACACCCGTGACACTGTAGCTTTTGGAGGCTAAGGGCCCAGTATGGCTGTTTAGGAGAGAGTAACTGGCCCTTGAGTCAATTATGAAATTAATATTTTTACCAGCCATGTCAAGAGTCACTGAGGCTCCTCAGTTGTGATGACCATGACTTTTATGGGGGCTGCCAGGAACCTCAGGCCTCTTCAGTTCTCAGTTACAGCCATTATGGCATTGGGTGTCCTTCTCTCCCTTCAGAACTCAGGGCAGTCCCTTTTCCAATGGCCCTTCCGCTTGCAGTGAGGGTAGGGTCTAGGTGGGCTCCCTGGCTGGGACAGTCATTGCTTCAGTGTCCCGGCTTTTCATACGTGAAGCAGTAGCCATTGCCTGCAGGTTTGCTGTCAGGCCTGTTTGACCCATCGGTGACGCCTCCGTCTGGGTGACCCTTGGTGTGTGGGGCACTGGTTGCAGTGTTACAATGACGGCTATCATTTGGGCCTGCTCTTCATCCCATTGTTTGCCATGCCGGGTCTTTTCAGCCTTTTCAGCCCTCTCCCTATTATTGAATATCCCAAAAGCCACATCAAGCATTTGATTAACAGGCATTTGGAGTTACAAAGACAATTTCTGTAATTTTCTCCTGATGTTGGGCACTGACTGGCTAATAAAGGGTTCTGATAAAGAGCCATGAAGGCCTATATATATGGTATTTCAGTCAATTTCTCCTGACATTTACAAAAAAGACCTAATCGCAAGATGGTATTAAAATTTAGGGTTTCATTCTCTGGCCATTGCACCCTATTTTCCAACTTATATTGGGGCCAAATGGTGTTACAGAAAGAAATGAGTTTCTTCTAAGCCCATCAAGTTTAAAATTATTCCAGTTTTTAAGAATGCGTCTCAAATGGCCTTGGCTTTTTCTTGGCATGACTTGAGAGAGAAGGGGAAAATAACAGTATGGTTCCCTCATGGATGGACTGGTCCTGGCATTTTATGAAATTCCCTTGTGATTGGCCAGCTCCATGGCCATGCCAGGGAGACAGGCATCTCAGAGGCATCCCAGTTCTCTTGGCTGGCTGCCTCAGTGTCCAGGCATCCCTGGAGCCGTACTGTCCTTGGCCTCCAGGCATCCCTGGAGTCTCAGTGTTGCCCAGGCATCCGTGGCCCCTGGGGCTTTGGAAATGGGAAGGTCAAGAAGGGCAAGCTGTGGGCCTGCAAGCTTGCCGATATCCATCTGAACATTTACCACCAGGTAAAGCTTGGGAGTAGAGATGATTCAGTAAGGCCAAAAAATAGGGACCTTGAAGGGACCCCCCCCTTGGCATTCCAGAAAGCAGTATCTAAGGGGCCTATCCTGCTGTGTCTAAAGAGTTCACTAAGCTGTTGGGTGAAGTGTGAGGAAGAAGCATGAGAAGAGAAAATCACAACAGTAGGGTTTAAAGAAAGACAAGAAGGAGAAAACATTTCCCAACTAGCATCAGTGTCTTGGCACAGCTGGTCCCTTGGGAAAACAGAAGACCCTTCCCAAGAAAAAGCCATAGTGTTCCTTGAAA